>NW_025777797.1:0-78638 GCF_021130785.1 Homalodisca vitripennis | reverse complement strand
ATAAATATATAAATGGCAACAATAACAATAATAACAAATAAATAAAGAATATGAGCAGGGTATCACAGATGTTGACTAGTAGAGATGTCCATCATGGTGGCCGTCCTTCAGCAGAGCGCAAAAGCGAAGGTTCTCTGCGGACCACGCATGATGGAGAGATGACAGCAGAAAATCAACTCATCTCCTGGACCCTGAAACCAGGTTTCAGCCTAGTACCTTTTAAAGTTAATAATAATTAATAAATAGTTGCCAAACAATATAGATTTTAATAAAAGTAAAGTTGCCAAAAGTTATCTATCAAGAATTTTAAGTTAAGTTAAATTACCAAAATTTCAAAAATATCACAGACCAATCAATTACTGATAAAAATTAAAATAAACCTTAATATAGAAGCTGGTAACATTAGAAAACAATAAAATAAACAAGATATTCCATTTAAAAGACTAAAACAATAAGTTATAAAGAAATTTATTTGAGGTATACGCAGTAGCCTACCATACGTAACAATTTGGTTAAAACATTTTTAAAACAGGCATTTATTGACAGAATTGGCTCAAAATTGGTGGAAAAGCAGGGGAAGGGCATCCTGCACTTAAAATAAAATTCCCAACTCAAAACAACAAACCCCAAAGAAAGTTAGTAGTATGAAAATCCCCCTCTGTTCACAGAACAAAAAATTTAAGCGTTTTACTCTTGGTAAAAAAAAATTAAATTATTAGAAAAAAAAACTGATGGCCATAAGTAGCAGCCTATTAACAGGAATCTAAATTTAAAAATTTGATGGCAGGGCCTTAAATTAACCAAGTAGGCTATAAGGGGGAGTTATGGGCTAAAAGACCCGAAGAACGTTACATTCTCTCAGAAAGGCTTAAAAATTTAGTAAAATGAACCTTCAGCAGTCTCTCTGGGTTTGTTTACAAAAACTACATAACAAGTGACACATAACAAACAATATTGGCTGCAGAATAAAAATGAACTGTAACATATAGCCTAGGACTGGTCCTCACTGAGAGACAGAAAAATTATTTTAAGCCGAATAGAAAGGGGTGTGAAAACTAATAAAAGTGTAAGAGAATTAATTTGAAAGCCAATTTTAAAAATTAGTTAACAGCCAGAAGTACTAAAATTTAATAAAAGGCAAAACTACAATTTGGTAAACCATGGTGCTCTTAAACCTTCACAGTTTGAAAAATAAAAAATAATCACTAAAATTTAAAAGAAAGCAAAACTTACTCATCAGTGAGGGGCCGTAAACTTAGCCGCACATTTCAGAAGGAAAACAGCTCAGCAAAACTAACAAACACTTAATTAAACAAAATATTAAACTGGAGCTACTCCTAACTAGTACACCACGGCTCGGAGTCTTGACGCCACTCTACCGGAAAGGCCAAACGCCTTCAAATGGTCAGTGGGCTCTGCAGCCAATAAGCCAAACACACATACACTATATAAAAACACACATGAGCCGGGGAGATACGAGGTGTGATCAAAAAGTTCCAGGACTGAATTTTTATACATTTATTCATACAACATACAAGTTATCCGAATTTGTCTTCTTCAAAGTACTCCCCTTGGGAAGCTACACACTTTTCCCACCGGTGTTTCCACTGATCAAAGGCCCCAGAAAACTCTTCTTTTGTAAAGGTGTTTAGCAGCTCCGTTGTTTTTTCTTTAATTTCATCAACTGTTTGAAATCTTCGTCCTTTCAGGGGTCTCTTGAGCTTCGGGAAGAGAAAAAAAGTCTGCAGGAGGCCAGGTCAGGTGAGTAGGTAGGGGGGACTGGGGTGAATGACAGTCATTGCGTTTCTTACACAAAAGTCACAGATAACTAATGCAGAGTGAACAGGAGCATTGTCATGGTGAAGGACCCAATCACCACTTTGCCACAGCTCAGGTCTCTTTCTTCTCACAGCATTACGCAATTTTCTTGAGGGTTTCAAGATAAACAAAACGATTGATTGTTTGACCTTGTGGAAGGAATTCATAGTAGACGACACCTTTACAGTCAAAGAAAAACCGTAAGCATGACCTTCACATTTGATTTGACTTGACGTGCTTTCTTGGGTCTTGGAGAGCCTTTTGATGTCCATTGTGATGATTGGGCTTTTGTTTCCACATCGTAAACCAAAAACCCATGTCTCGTCTCCCGTAATGACATGATGCAAGAAGCTTTCGTCGTCATTTGCCTTTTGAAGAAGTTCCTCAGAAACATGAATTCGGTGTTGTTTTTGGTCTTCAGTCAACAGTTTTGGCACAAAACTTTGCTGCAACAAGAACGCATTTGAAGTTTTTCAGTTAAAATTTCCTGACATGACCCAAATGAAATGTTACACTCTTCTGCCATTTCACGGATTGTTAGTCGACGGTCTGATCGTACGAGAGCGTTCACTTTAGCAACATTGTCATCATTGATTGACGTTGAAGGGCGTCCGGAACGAGCATCATCGTCTGTGGATGTTCGGCCATCTTTAAACCTCTTGAACCACTGATCGGCAGCATGATCGGCTTAGACATTCTTCACCAAAAGCCTCTTGAACATCAAAAAGGTTTCAGAAAACGTTTTGTTCAGTTTCACACAAAAACTTCACACAAACACGTTGCTCTTCTTTCACATTCATTTTCATTAAACAAAAAAATAGCCAAACTCTATAAAACTAATCTCAAACAAACTGTGCTAATGTTACTTTCAGTGATGTTATGATTGATCTGTAAACACAGCTGTGTTACTGTTGAGTCAGGGAATACAGTGCTGCCAACCGCATTGCTGTGAGACATTGCCATTCCCATAGTATATAAAAAGTCCTGGAACTTTTTGATCACACCTCGTATAGGTATTGAACCGGCTCAGACTCCCCCCCCAAAAGGAGGAACTCCCCTCTGTTAATTTCTTCAAAATGAAGAACCAAACGAAATGCCTCTCCCCCCCAATGGTTGAAGAATTATAAACCGGAAACCCTGAAGTCTGCAGAATGGAAAGCCAAGAAAATCCAGTTGGAGGCAAGAAATCACTCCAAGAGTTGCGTGGGTACAAAGAAGAAAACAGGAACCTTGATCAGGAAGAAAGAGCAGAGGTGATCAGGCCTCTGGACCTAAAACCCTCCCGCACAGACTAAAGAGAAATCACGGATTGACTCCGGCAAGGCTTCAGATGGGATATGTGCGCCTTCCTGAAAATCTTCCCGGACTGAGGATCTCCCAGTCGGGCAGTCACCGGAGTCAGAAACTTCAAGATGCGGGTGGGGACCAGTCCACCTGTAGCAAAGTTTAGCAGCTCTTTTATCCACAGCCGAACTGACTGGGTGAGCCTTGCAGTAACACTAGATCCCCCACCTGGAAGGGATTGGGCAATACGACCTCGGTTGTACTTCCTCCTTACTAACTCCCTAGCCCGAATGAGATTCCGCCTGGCTGCCTCCCAAGTGGCTTTCACATTGGGAGTACCAAGAGGTGGGCAGAAGATCGCTAATTTTCCAAAGGTTCGCCAAAGGGTTTGTTTGGCGGAAAGCCAAATAATAACTCGAAAGGTACCGCCTTGGGACTTTCATGCTGGGCCGTATTAAAGGCAAATTGGATCCAAGGTAGTTGTTGATCCCAGGTGGTCTGAATTTTCCGCATGAAAGGCAATGAGAGCAGATCGAAGATTGCGATTTAAACCGTTCGGCGTGAGAAGGCTGAGGATAGAAAGGGGAAGTAGTCACATGGCGGATTCCGTGCCCAACAAGCACATTCTTTTAAAGATATTGGAGACAAACTGTGAAACCATTATCGGAAACTAAGGTGGCGGGGATTCCAAAGTGTTGAAAAAAATGGTTACGAAGTGCTTGCACCGTGAGCTGCGCGGTAGCACTCCGCAATGGGAACAACCAAACAAACTTGGAGAAGGCATCCACACAAACAAGTAGGAACTTATTTCCGGACTTGCTACGCGGGAGAGAGGCCCAACATAGTCAATGAAAACCTTCTCCAAAGGTTTTTCCGCCACCTCAGATGACAAAAGACCCAACTTGGTATTTTGAGCGGGTTTGCTTAGCGAGCACAGTTCACAAGAACGTACTCGAGCTGCAATATCCCGGTCCATACCTTTCCAGATGAAACTGATCCCTAATCTTCGCGATGGTCTTATGAATTCCTAGATGTTCCGCCCACAGGAGAAGAATGAAAATACTGAAAGGACCATCGGTACAAGAAAGCTTGGCAGCACTAACTTAGGTTTTCTCCGCTGCTTGTCACGGCAGCATAGAGCACCTCGGTACAGAAAATAAGGAGGGTGGGCACCTCGGTTTTAAGCTCATTGATGATAGCAGTCAGGCTCGGGATCCTTAAGTTGGTGTGGAACAATGTCCGAAAATGCCAGAGGAAAGTCTAGGAGCACGCCACAACATGGCGGCTCTGATAAATTCTGGTGGTCGTTGGGTAAGTGATACATGCGTGACAGAGTGTCCGCTATGATATTTTGGGTGCCTCGCACGTGCTGCACTGTGAACTTAAGGGCAGAAATTTGGACTACCCAAGCGACCAATCTTCCCGAGCTGACGGGGGTGGGCAAGGAGCCAAGAAAGTGCCTGGTTGTCGGTTTCCAACAAAAATTCTTTATGTTCTAGGTAACGCCTGAACTTATTAATTCCAAACACGACAGCCAAACATTCCAGCTCATAAACAGAACAACTCTTCTTCTCACAAGGGGTTTAACGTGCGTGAAGCATAAGCTATGGGCTGCCGGATACCATCTACTTCTTGCGATATAAAACAGCAGCAACGGCTAAGGAGGAAGCATCAGTTTGCAAGAGACGAACTTACGACTGAAATCAGGCAGAGCCAAGACTGGAGGCTGCATCACTGCCTCTTTCAGCTGCTCAAAAGCAGTCTGTTGCGCTTCACCCCACTCAAACTTGGCACCCTTTTTCCTAAGAGAGTTCAGAGGGGCCGCCACTTCAGCAACATTGGGGATGAAACGACGATAAAAATTTATCATTCCCACAAAACGGGCAATCCCCTTGGCATCCTTAGGAGGAGGAAACTCCCTGATTGCCTGGGTTCTCTCTGGATCAATACAAACACCTCGAGAAGAGACAAGATGACCCAGAAACGATTATTTCAGGCTGAGCAAAACTCACCTTTTTCAGGATTGACGGTTAAGGCCAGACTCTCGCAGCCTAGTTAGAACTTCCTCTAGATGAGTCAAGTGCTCCTCATAACTCTCACTGTACACAAGCAGGTCATCCAGATAGTTGAACACGAACTTAAATTTGACATCATGAAAGATAGAATCCAGGAGTCTGGTGGAGTGTTTGGGCCCCCACAGCCAAGCCCATTGGCACTCGGGTGAACTGGTACAAATTCCAAGGCACACAAAAGGCAGTAGTGAGAGGTCGAGACTCGTGTTTTAGAGGAATCTGATGATATGCCTGATTAAGATCAAAAATGGAGAAAATACTTGGCCTTACCAAACCAGTCGAAAGCAGAATGCAAATCGGGGAGAGGCACGGAGTCAATTTCTATCTGAGCATTGAGCTTTCGATAATCCAGGACCAATCTGGACTTCCCATTAGGTTTCGGCACTAGAAACGCTGGACTGGAAAAATTTGAGCAAGACGGCTCGATTACCCCACTCTTAACTAAATCATCAATCATATTTCTCAGAATTTCCATCTTGGGCGGAGCAAGCTTATATGGATGGGAACGTACAGGACGGGTGTCTGTAAGACGAATCTCGTATTCCAAGAGATTGGTCGTGCCCAGTTTGTCAGTTAGGACTTCAGGAAAACTGGAACACATCTGCCTTATGTCCTCAGCCTCTTTCGGTGTAAGATGTCCTAGTTGGTCAGGAGGAGTCAAGCTCTTATCTTCCATCTCTAAGGCAGCAGTCCCACGAGACTCGACATCTGAAAAGGGAACGAGCACCCGCCTGGCGAAAGCAAAGAAAAACATGACTGGAGGCCAAATCCAAAATCATGCCAGTTTTTCCGATAAAATCTGCTCCCAAGATGAAAGGAAAAGTCAGGTCCTTAGCCACCAAAAAGCTCCAATCCCAAGAGAAAATAATTAATTTTGATGTGAATCTGGGCACTACAGATAATAGGTAAAGGTGTGTGCGTGAAGCAGTCCAGCAGATAAGTGAACTAGGCTCAACCTGCCGTATTAGCCCAGAGGATTTTAGATCTTCAAAAAACGACAAAGAAATCAGGCTGCGTGCTGACCCAGAATCAACCAGGGCCTTCTGCACCACATTCCCCACAAGTACATCCAGTTGTAGGGGGATGTACTTGTAGGGGGTTGGTAGTACTGATAATAAACGGTCAACTGTGCAATAATTTGTTCCGTAAAAATATATCATTTTGTGACAGTTATAATACGTGAACACCAATTTAAAGTTCGCGGTATAATAATATCAGTGTTCATCATTTCCGGGAAAGCATCCTCAGTGCTACACTCAAGTGAGTTTTCCGCCTAAATAACTCGTAGTCAGTCAAGTTTCTATAAATAGACATTGATAACGCTGCCTGAGGGATCCCGTTCGCCGTGGTTGAAGTTGGCGCATGCGCACTAGCCATACAGGTGTGCCACCGGCAGGGACAGGAGTGTCCCGCATCTCCCCGCTCCCCGCTGCCGCCGCACCGCGCCGCGCCGCTGCACGGCTGATTGCTGCAAGGAATTATTTGTGGCGCCTTCCGTTCTGCTTATGCAATTAACGCCACTGCGTGTATTGCGTTTGTAGCGGCGGAAAGAAATGAAGGAACTCTTACAAAGTAAGGTTTAATGTTATTTATTAAATCATTTTATAAGGCCAGTTATTTATTATCATGACGCTATCAATTGAGCAAAACAAACAAAGGCAAACCCTGCTTATTGATTGGAAAGTATAAGTACAGAGAGGCTTATGTTGCAAAGAATGGTGACGTCACTTGGCGGTGCCTTGCTAAACAGTGTGGTGCATCAGCTAAAACCAATGGTGATAGGACTCGAGTCATCGGCCTTGACGACGTCCACACTGGCAGCCATCCCGCCACGATGCGAACTGTCTCGCTTTCTTCAACGCCACCTCGCATCTCCTCGCCATCTGCTTCGCCAACGGCGTCTGGAGACCTTCCACTGTCCCCACTGGTTTCGCAACTAATGTCCAGGAAAGATACGCGTAATGCTTCTACGGAAACTGACGCATTGTTCCTTAACACCAAGGACGAACTTGTGAGTAAGGAGTGCAGTCATCATTGGTCGACAAGATCCAATCGTTGACACTTGAGCTTGAGTCGACCAGGCAACAACTTACAGAAGCCCTGGGTCATTTGGCTGATGGGGCGTCCAGTGGCGTGACATCTCTGTCTGCAGCTGACGTGTCATCGGTTTCCTGTCAAACGGAGGAGTCCATCACACTTCACGTGCCATTAACCCCAAATGAGAACTTAGCGGGGGTGGAGACTGTAATGGTTGCATGTCAAAACTGATGAAGGTTTTCCTCTTGTTATTAGTCAACAGGAACTTGGTGACTCTGATACATCCATCGAAGCATGCCCTTCAGCTCCATTACCTCGAGATGACACTCCTGCGGTTGAAGTTGTGGCTGAGACGTCTAGTGACCGCTTTATGGACACTCCTAGCTTAAGTAGTAATTTATTGGAAATGAGGCGTAATAAACGTAAGCTAACTGACGATGAGGTATGGGAGGGACTTAGGGTAATTGACAATGAGGGAGTGCTTGTTTTAATACCTTCAGTATGTCTTACGATTAGATTTGCAGGTAGCACTAACCCCATTGTTGAGGCACTTGGGGACCTGCATAATACGAAGGTGGTACTTGCTCCAATTAGCAATTGTGCTTTAAGTGCTAATTTTAACTCTGAAGGTACCCATTGGAGCCTGGTAAATTATTGATGTTGTCAGGCAGGAGTTCCAAACATATGGATTCCCTGCCAGGTCTTAATCATGAGCTTGCACTTGAGTTCTGTAAGAAAGTAAATAGTGTTTTGATGTTTCCTAGGTTTGTGTTCAAAAAACCGTAAATGTAAGAAACAGTTGGATGATTTCAGCTGTGGATACGAAGTTGTTAAAAATGCCAGGTCTCAGGCACAATATTATTGTTATAAAAGTAAGGTTGCCACTAATTTCACACATTTTCAACAGAAACACATCACTTAATTTGCATACTAAAACACGAAGCAAGAAAAGAAAATTATGTCAAAAATCAAAAGGTCGAAACCAAAGTACCAACACAGCAAACTCACAACTTGACCAAAATGTCTTATAGTAATTGTACAGATACTCCTAAAAGTAAAAATTCAAGACGCAAAGTAGTGGTAGTTGGCGACAGCCATGTAAGAGACCTGGCTTGGTTGTTACAACCATTGTTACCTCAGTATAATGTCATGGTTCAATGTCACCCTGGAGCTCCATTGGTGTATGTTTTGGAGTCTATTGTCTTGATGCGTGAGGAGTTGGGAGCGCAGGACACTGTGATTGTAATGGGTGGAACCAATAACACTAGCTCTGACCACTGCTCACGTGTAAATGAAAAAACTAGTTTATATAATTAACAACTTCAAGTGTAAAATTGTTTTGACTGAGATACCGTTGCTGTTTGGTGCCACTAAAACTAAGTTAAGTCAAATCAAAGCTTGTAATGGCACGATTTTTTCTCTTGCAACTCAATCCAGAGTACCGTTTTTGATTTTCAACCATCTTCTAGAGAAAAATCATTACGTAAGGAGCGGTCAGCACCTGAATATATCTGGTAAGAGATTGTTGTGTACGCATTTGTATGCTCTGTTGTCTCATTATACAAAAGTTCTCTCGAACTGACGAGCATCTCTCACCAGCCTCTTTTTTATAGAATCAGACACCGTTTCTAATAATTGTAGTAAGAAGTCTATAACCTTGTTGCATCAAAATGTACAATCTGTTGCAAAAATTGGGCCCATTGAAGCCATTCTCCACAGTAAAGAAGTGGATATAGCTTGTTTAACAGAGCATTGGCTAACCCCCGACAAGCGGAGTAGTTTGAATATACAGGGGTACTGGGTTGCTGATATTTACTGTAGACCTAACCTCGCTAGAGGTGGTGTTTGTACACTTGTCAGTAACAGATTCCCTCATCTCGTCTCAGACCGCCAGGTTATCTCTCACCTCAACTACGAGAAGCACTTTGAGTCCTCTGTTGTTGTTGTCCATGTTCTGAACTTGACATTACTATCAATTTACAGATCTCCAGATGGCGACTGTGACGTTTTTCATTGAGAGACTGGAGGAGGCTCTCGGAATACTTATGAGAAGCAACAGGAATATTATCATATGCGGAGATTTTAATATTCATTTTTGGGAAGAAGCTGATAGGAAATTTGTTCAAACTATTAGATGTTCTCAATAGTTTTTTCACTGAAAATTCTTATTCGAGGAGTGACACGTCCTTGCTCTTCTGGTGGCTCGTGCATTGATAACGTCTTGACTAACATTGAGGTCGATCAGGTTTCAGCCGAAATACTTCCTACAGCCTTATCAGACCACGAAGCCCAGTTGTTCTCCGTCTCGGACACCTCTAGTTCGACTGGTAGCAGTCCGAAGATGGTAAAAGCGAGAAGGTTCTCCTCAATAAACGTTGATAGATTTTCTAGTCTTTTGCAACAGGTTAACTGGAACAAACATGTCTTCCCTGATGATGGGGAGGATATTGAGGTCCAATTTTCTTCTTTTATGGATGTTCTTGTACATATCTTTAATTTAGCATTTCCTCTTGTCACTCGCAAGGCCGAACGTAGAGTACGTCCTAAATGGCTCACTGTTGGGGTCGTCAGGGCGAGGGAGGCGTTGAAGGATCTATATTTGCTCCAGCGCGATTTTCCATCGGCTTTCCATCGCAAGTTGTATAATAAAAGAAAATCTGAGTATCGAAAGCTTATCCAATCAGAGAAGAGCTTTGTGGCTAGGTCTCATATTGAGAATAGTGACAATACAGGAAAAGCGGTTTGGCAGATTGTGGCTGAATATTCAGGGAAGTGCAAAGGTAACAAACGCATAAATGGTTTGATTGATAATGGCTTGTTGGTCTCAGAACCTAATTTGATAGCTGCAAGGTTTAATTCTCATTTCGTTAACGCTTGTAATCAGTTGGACCTTCAGAGCAAAAATAACATCAACTGATTCGGGGTTGCCCAGCTCTCCAAGTTCATCGAGCATTTTTTTTTGCTCCTGCCTCGTACAGTGAAGTGTTGAGTGTGACTAAGGGTCTCAAGGCCAGCTCCTCTTCAGATGTATTTGATATGTCTCCATCCATTGTCAGGAGGGTTGCAGATTCACTCTCGTATCCCTTAACTGTCCTGTTTAATAATTCTATTGACCAAGGACTCTTTCCTTCTGCGTTAAAATCCGCCAAGGTCATTCCTGTCTTTAAGAAGGGAGATAGAACCTCAGTTAACCAATATCGCCCCATCTCAATACTTCCCACGTTGAGCAAAATATTTGAACGATTAATTCACAATAGACTGATTAATTTTCTTAACGAAAAATCCTTACTATCTCCTTCACAATTCGGGTTTCTTAAAGATAAATCAACCACTCACGCGATAAATGATTTCCTTAATACCGCCTTCTCTTCTGTTGACTCCGGCAGTGATACTGCGGGCATTTTTTGTGATCTTTCCCGTGCCTTTGACACCGTCAACCATCAACGTCTCCTGGACAAGATGGAAAGGTACGGTGTCAGAGGCATCCCTCTAGAGTGGTTTCGTTCCTATCTTTCTGGTCGCTCTCAGTTTGTTGAGATCACCAACAAAGGGGGTAGGGGTAGGTCTGCTCTCTTACCGGTCAAGGTTGGTGTGCCGCAAGGCTCAATTCTTGGCCCTCTTTTATTTAATATATACGTGAATGACCTTAACTCATCTGTGAGGGGCCACTTGGTGCAATATGCGGACGACACCAGTGTACTTATTCAAGCTGACACAGCTCAATCTCTTTCCACCGAGCTGGCTTTTTTCACTCAAGAGTCTTAGTTCTTGGTTTTCTGCTAACTATTTATTTCTCAATCCTGAAAAAACCTCAATAGTTCACTTTAGACCCCACAAGAAATGAGAGTGCGTTAGTTACTCTGCGACGATATTCGAAAACTGAATTTGGAACGACTGGGTCCTAAATATTAAACGAGGTCGTGAAACGTTGATTGGAAGGTAGGCATACGATATTAACACCAAAACACCGTGCCGGTTCGTAGAGGGAGCGGGCAGCCAGCTTTGATTTTCTAACTCCGACCACAGAAAAACTCCAAGATGTCCTTGCCCTATCGAAGTCAGAAGAGAAGAGCACAAGAAACCTAATTCCCGATATCTAGAAAACCTGAAAATACTAGAACCAATCAAAAAGCCAGAAAGCCACAGAAACATCTAGAAAGAGAACAACCATCTGGTAAAACAGATGGCTCGACCAGCTGTAAGGAAACGGCTCCCGGTCCGTCCAAAGACCAACAAAATAAAGTGGCAAACGCCACATCCTCCCCCTCTACCCCGGGAGAGAAAAGAAAAAAAACTCAAAAGGATAAGATAGGAAGACAAGGACGGAAAGATTAGAGACTACAACTGGTACTGCTGTCGTTAGCAAACAGCTAGAAATAGCTCTAGTATGGATATCCTGCACGCTCGCGAGGCGCTCCAAAAGCGTAACGGCTAGAATCCATTCCGACTGACCACACTACTCAAGATTAAATCTTTTTAGTTTAAAGAGGCTTGAGGAAAAGCCTAGTAGTAGTAAAAAAAACTTGAACAAAATTAACTACTTTCTGTGGTAGCTACCAATAAATAAAGGTCTGAAGTGTTGACACAAGGATGGGTTTTTTTCGTTTGTTTCTACATCACTAATACGCTTGGTGGTCAAAAGGCTACAAGAGGGTGTTCCAGTAAGGTTGGGAAGGAAATTAAATAAGTGTACACTTATTAGCCAAAGCTTATTAGCCAAAGCACTTCCTAAAGTCTCCACCATCCGGGTATCTCCACCCCGGAACCCAAGGGCCACTTAAGCACCCGAATGGAAACCCCGAACGGCTGGCGGAACTCCTTGGACCACCGGGAGAGTATTACTCCAGACATAAGGTCTGTATTTTTTTTCTTCAAAGATGGGAGGAACAGAAGGGATGAAGAGACCATTCCAAAGCGAAAATTAAAAATATGAGAAAATTACACCCATCATAATATCAACAGACCCAAGTTCGTGTTGTAAAGGCTAATTAGGTAAAAACCTGGTACTGGCAAAATTTAGCAAAAGTGGGCCAGTACTCTCCTCCCCCTACGGGACGGCTGAGAAAAAAAAATTGGTGGCCAGTGGGAAAAGACAAAATAAAGTTTTATTTTTCCATACTAGTTTTTTAAATTTAGAGACTTGGAGCAAATAAATTCAGGCTCTTAAAAAGGCGTGAAAGAAAAACTGTAGAGCTACGGGAAGAGCTTAAACGGAGTAAGGAAATCATTTGGTCGTGGTAAAGTGGTTTAATTAGGAACTTTAAAAACAAAAAAAAAAAAAAACTAGTTTCTAAGTGTTGGCCAGGAAAGGCAAAAAAAAACCCTGAAACCTACGGAAAAGAGACCCAAAAAAACTAACTGGGCCAAAACCCAACAAAATTAGGTTAACAATCAATAAACCTCTAAAACAATAACAATAAAAAAAAGCCTTCAAAGGATAACAGTAACAACAGTAAAAAAAAACAAACTTCCAATATAAACACTAAACAGCAAAAAAAACAAGATAGCTGCTGGAACATTTAGCAGCTTCAGAGACAAAATTATAAAGTCTTAAAGACACAAAGAGATAACAACAACAACTAACTACAAAAAAATATATAGACAAACTACAATCTTCAACAATATTTTCAACAATAAAAACTAAACCTATCCATCGCTGCTAACTTAGCTGAATAACAAAGAATTCCACCTACTGCCAAAAGACTGACCCTACTAAGCAAGAGAAAGACAAAGAAAAGGAAAAGGGAAAGAAAATGTAAGCTTGTGTTGTAAAATGTAATGGGTTGGCCGAACCAAGGATAGCAGGCTGCGCGACTGCATTAGGGAATGTTAAAAATAAATAAACATAAAATTCACTCCCAATGTACAGCCTAGAAAAATTGCCGAAGCAAAAAAAATTCTCTAAACAGCCAATGCTAATCCTGATCCCCCGGTGTATATGTACTGTAAAAGAAGAGGAGTAAAAGTATCAGAGTGTTAATGTGGTGTAAGGAAGAGAAGAAGAAGAAGAAGGAGGGGGAAAAAACTAAACTAACATCACTATGCCCTAAACCATCCCTATAAACGTCCGGGCAGCGGTGCTTTGGTCTTAGATAGGCCCAAAATATTTCTTTAGGTGGGAAACATGGGCCGACCTAATAAGTTTCCCTGACTTGGGACACCTCAATGTCACGGTGACTGGAGAGGTAAAATCATGAATAACCAGAGGGCGTGACCACAGAGGTTGCAGTTTGGCTGAAATTTGATTAGCCGCATTACTCAAATTTACTCGTCGAAACATTGCCAAATCACCGATACGAAAATTAACTGGTAAAACGACCTTGGTTGTACTGCCGAGCAACTTTTCGGTGTGCAACCTCCAACCGATCCAAGGCCTGAGACCATCTCCTCTGCATGTCTCTGGAATCTTGTGTTTGGAGGAGATCATCCAAATTCCAATTGTTTTCCAGGGGAGAAGTAATTTTTGTAGCCAAGGAAAATTTCAGCAGGAGAGGTGCCAATTGACTCATGCTTAGCCGAATTAAAAAGCGACTTGGAATAAATGGAGATTAGTGTCCCAGTCAGTATGATTTTGAGAATGGAAAATTCTCAAGGCAACGCCGAGGTTTTTATTAACTCTTTCAGCAATTGACGGCTTCGGATAATATGGCGAGGTCATAACGTGTTTGATACCAAGTTCCAGACACATGTTATCGAACTGTCTGGATTTGAAACAACCACCACGGTCGGTGACGAGTTGTGAGGGGAAGCCAAAAATACGCGAACAAGCCCTTATGCAAAAGATTCACCGTAGTAGGAGCGGTAGCATTTTTAGCAGGCAAAATCACTGTATATTTTGAAAAGGCCGTCAACGATTGTAAGAAGCCATTTGTGGCCTTTTTTTGTTCTAGGAAGAGGTCCCACGTAATCAACAAACACCCGTTGAAAAGGCCTGGTTGCTAATTGAGAAGCCAAAGGGCCTACCTTAGTATTTTGAGCCTGTTTGCATCTCTGACAGAAAGGACAAGCCTTTACCCTCTCTTGGATAGCCTGCTTCAGGTCGGTAGAAAAGAAAATTTGACTAATCCGATCCCAAGTTTTCTTGAATCCCAGATGAGCTCCGAGAGGTGACTCATGGTAAACTTTAAACAATAGGTCGCAGAGTTTGCTAGGTACCACTACTCTAGGTTTGGATTGATTAGGCAATTGGTGAACTAAAATGCCTTGAATTACAGAATAATTTTGATTGGGATTAGTACCCTTCAAAGATTTCACAATATTGCGAATTTGAGCATCTTGCTCTTGGTGGCCTTTGATGTCTTTGAAGGCTTCCGGTACAGAAAAAAGAATAAAAGCCTGTGTGTGGTCGGTTTTATTTTGAATAGTAGAACTCTGTGATGATTCGGTTTGGGGCTCAAATAAACGCGAGAGGCAGTCGGCCACAACATTGTCTTTGCCCCTAACATGCTTGACAGTAAATTGAAAGGCATTGATGAGAGTGGTCCAACGTGCTATTTTTCCTACCTGGCGAGGATTGTTAAGCAACCATGAGAGTGAGGAATTGTCAGTCTCAAGCGTGAAGGAACGATGCTCTAAATATTGTCTAAATTTTGTAAAGGCATAGACTACTGCCAAAGCTTCTAAATGGAAAGTTGAATAGTTCCTCTCGTGTACATTTAAAGGACGGCTCGCAAAAGCTATAGGGTATATTTGGCCCTGGATTTCCTGAGACAGCACTGCACCTACAGCAGTACCTGAAGCATCAGTTGACAGAATAAAACGGGGCATCAAAATTTGGTAAGCGTAGGACCGGAGCAGAGACTAAAGACCGTTTAAGTTTGTGAAAAGCATTCTGTTGCTCCTCACCCCATATGAAATTTACATCCTTTCTCTTTAACCTATTCAACGGCTCACAGATTGACGCGAAATTGGGAATAAATTTAGAATAAAAGGCACACATTCCAAGAAACCTGCTAACCTGCTTAGTATTTTTGGGTTGAGGGTAGTTGTCGATAGGGCGAGTTCTATTTGGGTTGATGGTAACTTTCCCATCTTCGAAGACGTGGCCTAGAAATTCTATTTTTATGAGAGGCAATGACCATTTTTTCTGGGTTAACTGTTAACCCTGCCCTACTAAGTCGGTCAAGGACTAAATCGAGATGTCTTTGGTGATCTTCCAGATTTTTCAGAAAAAAATAACAAGGTCGTCGAAATAGCAGAACAAGAAATCAAATTTCACATCACCAAAGATTTTATTTATCAACTGAGTCAGTATCATGCTACCACTAGCTAGACCAAAAGGGAGGTAATTGTATTCCCATTGGCCAGTGCTTGTGACAAATGAAGTGTACTTCTTGGAAGCCTCATCAAGTGGTATCTGGTTTGTAAGCGGACACCAAGTCTAACATAGAAAAGATCTTAGCCTTGCCTAGAAATTGAAAAGAAGACTCTACCGTAGGCATCGGAGTTGAATCGAGCTCCAAGACATTGTTTAAGGCGCGGAAGTCAACCACCAGGCGTGAAGAACCTCCCTTTTTAGGTACTAAAAATGCTGGACTGGAGTAAGGGGAAGTTGAAGGTCTAATAACGCCTTTCTCCAGAAGGCCTTCGATATGCTCACGAATTAAAGCCATTTTCGGGGGAGCATAATGATACGGACGGCACCTGAACGGCTTGTCTGACTTGACAGTGATAGAATAAGTCAAAAGGTTAGTTTTACCCAGCTGTTTGGTCACAGTTTCGGGAGGAAAAACACCGCAGAATATTTTTTAAATGTCTGAACTTGGGAATTATCAAGCCTCTCTCCAAAGATAGGTCCCAAACTAACATCCTCTGCCTGTTCATCCTCTTGGTTTTCGGCTATAACTAGTGAAGTGTCAAAGGGAAAAGACACCTGGCGTTGAGCCGCATTAATGCTCATTTCAGAGGCCTGAATGAAGTCGAGTCCAATCAAAACAGGAACCGGTAAGTTGTTAGTAACAAGAAATGGGAAAGTCCAAGAGAAACAAGCTAATTTGAAATGAATATGGGCCAAAAATTGAAAGGAGACATCTGAACCATTTGCAGCTGTAGCCGTCAATGAAGTTTCTTCAACTTTCTTCACGACACCCTTGAGTTTAGCGAGAGTATCAAATACGCTTTTAGCTACGATAGATCTGGTAGAACCAGTATCAATCACAGCAGAAGACTTAATGTTAGAAAAAGCAATAGGAATTTCTAGGGGTTTGACCTTGGGCAAAGCCGGAGCTAAAGGATTAATGGGCCTAGTCTTCTTGGGGAATGCCGGCCCTTTCAGCGAATTCCCCTTTTGGAGTTTAAATTAACCGCAGGATTAGCGGAACTATAATTATGGTTTTGATTATTCCTATTATAGGAAAACCTCCGTTCCTGGTTTGGCCTACTATTGTTCCCTGGTAGCATATTATCTTGCAATTGATTAGAATTACAAACTTGGGGGTTTCAGCCGCTGATTGAAAGCATTATCATAGCCATTTGCCCTTACTTGGCCCTGCCTAGAATTTATTGGGTTGAGAATGAAAGTTCTGGTAAGGTCTACTATTATTGTAAGGCCCGCTTCCTTGCCTTTGGTTACCTCCAAATGAATGGTTTGGATAAAATGTGCTATAGGGGGTTCTCTTAGCGGCGTCTCGGTCGAAGTTTGTACCCGAACCACGGTAAAATGTTCTGTTATTATAACGATTATTTTGGAAAAGATGTCCAGCGTATTGTAAATTAGTATTATCATAAGTGACATTTTTATTAGAATCTATTGCAGCTTCCTGAGATTCAGAATTGCCATACCCTAACGGAGCTTGAACAGTGTTGACCGTCAAACTCTCAATCATGGAAACCATGTTTTTCAGTTGTTGTACTGTGGTAGGGGGTTGAAGACCTGCAAAAGCTGCCCTAGTATGAGGGTTGAGACCGGTAAAAATAGTTGTAAAAATCTCGCCATCACTTATTTCTGGTCCAAGAATTTGGAAAATGCTAACAATGTCAGTAAGATAATCAGCATAAGGTTCTGACAGTCGTTGTTGTCTATACATGAGTTTAGACTGAATGTCTCTAATGGCCCTAGATGAGAAAAAGGTAAACCTAATTGTCTGCAGAGCATTCGGCCAGGTAGAGTCAGCACTCACGAGACCCATCCACACATCACGAAGTCTGCCTTCAGTGCGTGCCACAGCGTTTAATAGAATAGTTTTATCTGAACCTAAATTTAAACTCTACTATTTTTTGGATTTTTACGAGAAATTCTGTTAGCTGAAATAAATCTGTACCAGAAGTAATGGGTACCTCTCTAAGCATATCCCGCAAAATGTTAGGGAATGAGACATCGTCCCTGTTATATGGCCTATTTTGGGTTTGCAATTTCTTGGGCTACCGTCTTAGCAGTCGCTTCAATAGCATTTAAGGTCATTGTATGCAGACTCTTCACTAAACCACCAAGATCCACCGGCACTACAGGGGGCAGCACAGTACAAGTTCCTACTTCGTCCTGTTTTAAACTGGGATTATCCACTAAAATCATCCGTTACGGGTACCCTTGGTTCATCCGCAGATTCCTCCAAGTCACTCACGACCCCTTCGCTAGACCGAGCCACAAATTCACTTAGCTGCACACGCATGGCATCAAGCTTATCCTTGGGTTTTATTCCCCATAGCTTGCATTGTTCGCGGGCTTCCTCAATAGTCAACTTTTTAATCCAAGACACAGTCTTTGGAACATTATTTAAATCGAAGAACTTCATCTCGTAAAAGGTTCAATAATCAACAATAAATAAACACAAATCACAACAAACAAGTTAAACAATAAATTAATCAAAGACACATGAGAGCGTGGACAGATATTCCACACAAACTAGAGAGCAGTAAAAAAAAATTCAGAAAAACATTAGGGCAATTTTACTGTGGTGTGTGGAAAAGTACAAGTTGTAAAAAAAACTATTATAAAATTATAGTATTACAAATAAATAAAAGCATAAAGTACATTGCCTTATTATTACCATGAAACCAACTTCCAGTAGGCCTATCACTAATAGGTGTAGGCAGAAAAAAAATCAAAAGTTTGGCTTTCAGAGCAAAAAATGTCGGCTGCCATCAGTCGGGGGTAGCCTCAATTTGTTTCCTCTCAAAAGGTTGAGAAAGTTCAAAGTAATCAAAAAAAACTAACAACACCTTTCAAAAACCTAAAAGAATAAGAGAGGGAAACAAAGTAAACAAAAGAATTAATCAAAAGCAAGAGCAACTGTACCGTAGAAGAGCAAAAAATATGTGGTGCAAGTCGTAAAGTAGCGCTACAGGTAACTACTACATAAAGTTCAACAAAGTCCCAAGTGAATAAGACACAAGCCCAAATAGTAAAACTCTCCCTTTAAACTGTAAATAATTTTAGAACACCCCCAAAAAAACTCTTTTGAGGCCAAGAATCCAAAAAAAAACCCCAGTGAAAAAATTAAAAATTAAGAAATTAAAGACCAAAGGAAAAAAAAATTAATTAACCACTTAAGGCTTAAATTAGGCTAAACTGAAATTTAGGTAAGCTAAACACCCGAAGCTGAATCAAGCAAGCTGACATATCAATCAATCCAAAGAGTCCACTAGGGTTTGGTATATTATAAAATAGTGAACCCTCAAGGTGGCAAAACTATAGTTTTAAAAGTTTGTAAAAAAAAAGGATGTTTCAACATTTTGGAAAGAAAGTTTAGTTTTGTAAGTAATTAAATCACTTATATGTATGTCAGCACGTCAAATCCAACCCCAAGCTGCAACTTCATAAAAATTACAAAACAAGCCTAGGCCTATGTTACTTTCAATACTAGTTGAAACTAAAGGTGTACTCCATATTAACTTTAACTGTTTTAATTTAAACAGGCACTAGTCAAAAGAATCAAAGGGCTTTTAATAATAGACTATGAAAGACTTATTATTTTTTACAATAACATTAAAGTTTTGAAGAAGAAGGTTTTAAAAAAAAAATTGCAAACTGTTAGACTAAATCAACCCCTTAAGCTTGAACTGCCCCGAACAATCAAATAGCATAGGCCTACATAAAAGTTTGACATGTTTCTAAGTAGAAAAAATATCAGATAAATTTAACAGTAACACTTCACTTACCTTGTGTATAGACTAAGATTAATTAACAAAATTGTGTAAGACTCGAATAAATTCAACGCAGTAGACAAAATCATCAAATTAGTGCTATTAAAAATTTAAACTCTTATCAACTTAAAAACATGTACAAGTGGAGTAAATCCGCTGGAAGAATAAATAAATAACTAAATAATTAATTAAATCCTAGAATAACAACAATTAATTGCATTTGTAACTAAGGGTAGGTGTGGAAAGGTTTAAAAAATTTAATTATTCAGATGAAGAGGTGAAATATCGGAAAGGAATGCAATTTATATAAAAAAACAAGAACACTTTTCATTATAAGCCAACCCATAGTAAAATAATCTGGTGAAACTGAATGGGGGTATTAAATAGTAACCAGAAAGCTAAAAACTTTAAAAACAAAAAGTAGGCTATTCATAGGCTGCAGTACAATAAGTGGCCACCAACTGCATCAGCCCTTTTCTTCGACTTCATTTGCACCCATCTGAGCCAAAGCTAAAATTAATATACCAAAAGCTAAGTTTAAAAGTACAAGTAATTAAGTACAAGGTTTGTTTAAGGCAACAGGCTACACTGTAGGTGAAAGTAAAAGTTAGGTTAAGAGTTAACTTGGTGAGAGAAAAAAAAAATTATTAAAATTGGTTTAAAGTAAAATTTTAAGCTAGAAAAAATCAACCAAATACCTATGCCTAAATAATTAGTGAGAATAAGTTACTAAAGTTTAAGAAATACTGCCACTCACATGTTCAATTATTACACAAACTAGGCTTAGGTAGCAGTTGGTTGTAAGAACTGCTTGGCTCAGACTTGCACATTAAAAACAAGCTACTTCGAAAAAGTTTAACATTTTGAGTAAAAAAAAAAGGCAGTGTAAGGAAAATTTAGAAAAACTAAAAAAATTTAGAAAAACGTCTACCCCTTTAAAAAAACTTAAAACTAGAACTTAGCTCTCATAGCTGTGTAGAATTCCTCCGCTCCCACCGGCAAGCCTAGCCTTCCATTTCAAACCACGCTCTGCTACCAATATGCGACGATATTCGAAAACTGAATTTGGAACGACTGGGTCCTAAATATTAAAACGAGGTCGTGAAACGTTGATTGGAAGGTAGGCATACGATATTAACACCAAAACACCGTGCCGGTTCGTAGAGGGAGCGGGCAGCCAGCTTTGATTTTCTAACTCCGACCACAGAAAAAACTCCAAGATGTCCTTGCCCTATCGAAGTCAGAAGAGAAGAGCACAAGAAACCTAATTCCCGATATCTAGAAAACCTGAAAATACTAGAACCAATCAAAAAGCCAGAAAGCCACAGAAACATCTAGAAAGAGAACAACATCTGGTAAAACAGATGGCTCGACCAGCTGTAAGGAAACGGCTCCCGGTCCGTCCAAAGACCAACAAAATAAAGTGGCAAACGCCACAACTCTCCTTGACAATATACCTATCGAGCATTCTTCAACGGTCTGCTTCCTGGGACTCCACATTGATTCCAGATTTGATTGGTCAAATCACATCAGTCATGTCTGTCAAAGACTTGGTGCCAGCATTTACTCTTTAAGGTACCTAACAAGTTTTCTGTCTAGAGATACCGTTAGGGCTAGTGTACTTTGGTTACTTTGTGCCCATTTTAACATATGGATTGATTTTCTGGGGGACGGCTTCAGGTGGGTTGATCGGTAGGGTTTTTAAAACTGCAGAAGAGGGCTGTTTCGACTGATGTGTGGTCTGGGTCATCGTGAGAGCTGTCGGGAGGTTTTTCCCTAGGGAAAGCCTAATGACATTGCCATCACTTTATATATATTCCGGTTGCCACATTTACATTTAAGAACCTTCAATCCTTCCCATCATTTAACCACGTGTATTCTACAAGAAACAGAGATGCTCTAATCATTCCGCAACACCATAATAACACATTTAAAAAATCAATGTCATATATGGGCCCTAAAATCTTTAATGCTTTGCCTTCTAGCATAACAGCGTGCGAGACTGAGGACGTCTTTTAAAAACAACTTAAAAAAATACCTAATAAGACAAGCATTCTACTCCATTAACGAACTGGTGAGCGGTGCTCCAGCCTAGTGGACGATATTAATAAGATAGTTTGTAGTTTAAGTTGTAATATTTTATGTTTTAAACTGCTTTTAACTGTTATGTAAATGTGTGAAGTTGTATTCTTATGTTTAGTATTAATCGGTTTTATAATCTCTGACCATGTTCCATGCATGTCTCATGTCAATGAACAATAAAGAATTTGATTTGATTTGATTTGATTTGAGTTGTGGGCAGGTTGAGCGGGCAGCCCTTACTCCCTGCGCAGCCAGAGCAGCAACCTCCCCTCTCGGCCAAACGATGATAACTGTCCCCAAGTCTATTTCTTTCTGTTTTCTTTCTGTTCTGTATTAAACCAGCTACCCTTTTACCATCAAAATCAGGTACATATTTGCCCTCAAAATTACCTTTACGGCACGAGTCGGGCTTACTCGTCCGCAAGCTTACTAGTTTTTTTTATTAAGTGGACAAAACGGTCTAATATGTCCCACTTGCTTGCAGCCATAACAGGTAGGAGGCTGCCTACGGGAAGGAGCAGCTGCTGGCTCAGACTGCACCGGAGCATGGACCGGCCCCGGAGGCAAGTGAGGAAGATGCCTCGACATGGCCTCCCTTTGATCATCCACATCCTGAAACCCCTCTAGAGATGATGGAGAGGCGGTCCAAATCCGCAAAAGATGCGGCACGGCTACAAAAAATCAAACGGGAGCGTTCTTCAGGTTTAATGCCCTCCAAAATAATGCTCACCAACTCCGTTTCGCTCAAGCTCAAGCGCAACACCCGGGCTACATCCCGTATCTCCCCGACAAAATGGCTCAACGTCTCGTCTGGTGCCTGAGGACGGTAAACGCGTTCCACCCGCAAGCGCTCCCTAACCCGAGCAGGTACAAAGAACTCCAAGATCTCGGCGTGGAACTGGTCAAAGGTGGCACCTCTCTTAAGGCAGTCTAGAAGGCGATCAAAAAGCGGCCTTAAGGAAAACTGCGCTAAAATCTGCATAAGCATGGCATCTGTCATACCAGGAAATTCTCTTAGCTTAAAAACTTCCAGAAGGAAAATGGATAAGTAAATTAGTGTCAAGCCCATCAACTCTGGGGAAGTGTTGTAAAACACTCCCCAAAGGATGGGGCAGTTTGCCAAAGCTAGAAAAGGAAGGCACAACTATAGATGATGCCTCACCAGCCGCTTCAGGAGGGCCACTACCCATCGGAGACATAGTAACTCTGGGAGGCTCGAAAGAAAGAGCCGGTGGATGGTTAGCAAAAGTAATGGTAGTGGGAACCTCCGTTGGAGTGACAGCGGTAAATAGGTCCCCTTCTCTTTCACCGAGCGCACCTCACTCAAACCATCTAAGGCTTGTTTTAATTTGTTACTGTCCGAAAAAGCCCAACTTTTAATATCAGAGTCTAAACTAGGAGCTGACATAAGTAAAACTATTCTGTCGCGCCAATGTAAAAACTGAGATGCCAATCTAGCCTTTGCTGACCCGGACATGGGAAGTGACTCAAAATTAATATCGTCTTCTAATTCCTCCATTCGGGTTTTACAAAACTCAAATTCTGTGTTAATTTGGAACTCTGCATTCCAGCTGCGGTCCAACGCTATACAAGCCCGTAATTGAGCTCTTAATGCCCTCACATCTCCCTCGGGCTTCTGTCCTCTCGCCAGGACTTCGAAAACCAACTCGGGCTTGCGTAGATGTTCAGGCACCAGGGAAAACGCCATACCAAACAATTAAGACAAATAAATACAACAATAAACAACAAAGCGTACGCAACAATTACTTAGTAACCTAAGTGGACTCAACTCACAAAAGGCTTACACTGACGAGGTCCAAGTGAAGAAACCTAATACCTGCTACCTAATAGAAGGATACCCTGCAAATATACACTAATCACAACCTACAAACACAGAAGCAATAAATATAACAAAACAACACATTGATAGGGGAGAAGTAGAGTACAGTTAGATAAATTTAGCGGTTAAGCAATTTAGAGTCCCTTGCTCCCTGCAAAGGGTAAGTCTGCAGGAAGCAAGACACTAAACCAATTCCACCCGGTATCCTGTGCTAGGGCGAGCTCCTAATGAAAAAAAAGTTGTGTACTCTAACCTCCCCCTACCTAACACTAACCTACACCAAACAAACAAAAACCAGAACTGAGAGACAGCTGAGAGAGCAGCTAACCACGCTCTGCTACCATTGAAACCGTACATCGCCGCTCGCACACCCACAGCAAACCATCAGGGAAGCGCGCGCCCATGGTGGCGAACGGGATGCCGGATCAAAACAAAACTAGGTAAAAAAGAACACCGTGGTCAGTATACTCAAGTTCATTTACTAAGACACAGCATAGGCCTATCCAGTCAATATAAATATATATATATATATATACTATAAATAAAAAAAAATAAAAAAAAATAAAAAGTGCCTGCAGTAGTATACCTCAAACAATCCTTGTCAGGTGCACCTGCATACAAAAATTAGAAAACGCCATAATTTGAAACAAGAAATGCCAATTCCACCCGGTATCCTTCGGCTAAGGGGCGGGCTCCTAATGAAATCCAAGAAATAACTAAATAATATCTAAAACTAACTTAAAATTAAATAACAAAATATAAACTATATAAATGGCAACAATAACAATAACAAATAAATAAAGAATATGAGCAGGGTATCACAGATGTTGACTAGTAGAGATGTCCATCATGGTGGCCGTCCTTCAGCAGAGCGCAAAAGCGAAGGTTCTCTGCGACCACGCATGATGGAGAGATGACAGCAGAAAATCAACTCATCTCCTGGACCCTGAAACCAGGTTTCAGCCTAGTACCCTTTTAAAGTTAATAATAATTAATAAATAGTTGCCAAACAATATAGATTTTAATAAAAGTAAAGTTGCCAAAAGTTATCTATCAAGAATTTTAAGTTAAGTTAAATTACCAAAATTTCAAAATATCACAGACCAATCAATTACTGATAAAAATTAAAATAAACCTTAATATAGAAGCTGGTAACATTATAAAACAATAAATAAACAAGATATTCCATTTAAAAAGACTAAAACAATAAGTTATAAAGAAATTTATTTGAGGTATACGCAGTAGCCTACCATACGTAACAATTTGGTTAAAACATTTTTAAAACAGGCATTTATTGACAGAATTGGCTCAAAATTGGTAAAAAGGAGGGGAAGGGCATCCTGCACTTAAAATAAAATTCCCAACTCAAAACAACAACCCCAAAGAAAGTTAGTATGAAAATCCCCTCTGTCACAGAACAAAAATTTAAGCGTTTTACTCTTGGTAAAAAAAATTAAATTATTAGAAAAAAAACTGATGGCCATAAGTAGCAGCCTATTAACAGGAATCTAAATTTAAAATTTGATGGCAGGCCTTAAATTAACCAAGTAGGCTATAAGGGGGAGTTATGGGCTAAAAGACCCGAAGAAAGTTACATCTCTCAGAAAGGCTTAAAAATGTAGTAAAATGAACCTTCAGCAGTCTCTCTGGGTTTGTTTACAAAAACTACATAACAAGTGACACATAACAAACAATATTGGCTGCAGAATAAAAATGAACTGTAACATATAGCCTAGGACTGGTCCTCACTGATAGACAGAAAATTAATTTAAGCCGAATAGAAAGGGTGAAAAACTAATAAAAGTGTAAGAGAATTAATTTGAAAGCCAATTTAAAAATTAGTTAACAGCCAGAAGTACTAAAATTTAATAAAAGGCAAAACTACAATTTGGTAAACCATGTGCTCTTAACCTTCACAGTTTGAAAAATAAAAAATAATCACTAAAATTTAAAAGAAAGCAAAACTTACTCATCAGTGAGGGGCCGTAAACTTAGCCGCACATGTCAGAAGGAAAACAGCTCAGCAAAACTAACAAACACTTAATTAAACAAAATATTAAACTGGAGCTACTCGTAACTAGTACACCACGGCTCGGAGTCTTGACGCCACTCTACCGGAAAGGCCAAACGCCTTCAAATGGTCAGTGGGCTCTGCAGCCAATAAGCCAAACACACATACACTATATAAAACATACATGAGCCGGGGAGATATAGGTATTGAACCGGCTCACACTGATGTAGTACCTTGTACAAGTCTATACGCTAACTAGTCCGCCTTCACAAAACCTTTTTAAGTGGCGCCGGTAAATTAATTCCCAAATAAAGGTGTGTCACTGATGTAATACCTTGTACAAGTCTATACGCTAACTAGTCCGCCTTCATAATACCCTTTTAAGTGGCGCCGGTAAATTAATTCCCAAATAAAGGTATGTCACTGATGTAGTACCTTGTACATGTCTATACGCTAACTAGTCCGCCTTCACAATACCCTTTTAAGTGGCGCCGGTAAATTAATTCCCAAAATAAAGGTGTGTGTCACTGATGTAGTACCTTGTACAAGTCCATACGCTAACTAGTCCGCCTTCACAATACCCTTTTAAGTAGCGCTGGTAAATTAATTCCCAAATAAAGGTGTGTCACTGATGTAGTACCTTGTACATGTCTATATGCTAACTAGTCCGCCTTCATAATACCCTTTTAAGTGGCGCCGGTAAATTAATTCCCAAATAAAGGTGTGTCACTGATGTGTAGTACCTTGTACATGTCTATATGCTAACTAGTCCGCCTTCATAATACCCTTTTAAGTGGCGCCGGTAAATTAATTCCCAAATAAAGGTGTGTCACTGATGTAATACCTTGTACATGTCCATACGCTAACTAGTCCGCCTTCACAATACCCTTTTAAGTGGCGCCGGTAAATTAATTCCCAAATAAAGGGTGTGTCACTGATGTAATACCTTGTACATGTCTATACGCTAACTAGTCCGCCTTCATAATACCCTTTTAAGTGGCGCCGGTAAATTAATTCCCAAATAAAGGTGTGTCACTGATGTAGTACCTTGTACAAGTCTATACGCTAACTAGTCCGCCTTCATAATTACCCTTTTAAGTGGCGCCGGTAAAATTAATTCCCAAATAAAGGTGTGTGTCACTGATGTAATACCTTGTACATGTCTATACGCTAACTAGTCCGCCTTCATAATACCCTTTTAAGTGGCGCCGGTAAATTAATTCCCAAATAAAAGGTGTGTGTCACTGATGTAGTACCTTGTTACATGTCTATACGCTAACTAGTCCGCCTTCACAATACCCTTTTAAGTAGCGCTGGTAAATTAATTCCCAAATAAAGGTGTGTCACTGATGTAGTACCTTGTACATGTCTATATGCTAACTAGTCCGCCTTCACAATACCCTTTTAAGTAGCGCTGGTAAATTAATTCCCAAATAAAGGTGTGTCACTGATGTAGTACCTTGTACATGTCTATACGCTAACTGGTCCGCCTTCACAATACCCTTTTAAGTGGCGCCGGTAAATTAATTCCCAAATAAAGGTGTGTCACTGATGTAGTACCTTGTACAAGTCTATACGCTAACTAGTCCGCCTTCATAATACCCTTTTAAGTGGGCGCCGGTAAAATTAATTCCCAAATAAAGGTGTGTCACTGATGTAATACCTTGTACATGTCTATACGCTAACTAGTCCGCCTTCATAATACCCTTTTAAGTGGCGCCGGTAAATTAATTCCCAAATAAAGGTGTGTCACTGATGTAGTACCTTGTACATGTCTATACGCTAAACTAGTCCGCCTTCACAATACCCTTTTAAGTAGCGCTGGTAAATTAATTCCCAAATAAAGGTGTGTCACTGATGTAGTACCTTGTACATGTCTATATGCTAACTAGTCCGCCTTCACAATACCCTTTTAAGTAGCGCTGGTAAATTAAATTCCCAAATAAAAGGTGTGTCACTGATGTAGTACCTTGTACATGTCTATACGCTAACTGGTCCGCCTTCACAATACCCTTTTAAGTGGCGCCGGTAAATTAATTCCCAAATAAAGGTGTGTCACTAATGTAGTACCTTGTACAAGTCCATACGCCAACTTAATCCGCTTAATATAAGATTTAAATGTATCTAAATACGACTATTATGTTTTTCTATGACCACAATATGGTGAGTTTCGTTGGAGCAAAGTGCTATCTTAAATGTTTTATATTGTGGAAAGAAAGTAAAAAAGGTAAGATATCTGACTCGAAAGTCTGACTTTTCCAATACTTTTTGTTTTGGTTGTCCTATAAGGAGCTTGAAGTGTGTCAGATCTTATCCGTTACTGTTTTCTTTATTTTCGTTTTACGATCTCTCAGGTTTTGGAAATAAGAAAAGATTATCTAGTTAAGAGTTGTTATCTAGTCAAATCCAGTATATTTTTTCATCAACATTTTCTTTAGTTTAAATTCAACAATTGTGTGATAAAAAAACAATACAGCTTTGCAGTTGATGTGAATATTTCATTTACTCTAGTACACTTTACTCTAATTGCAGAGTTTGGAATATGACGCTGTCACAAACTTGACTCCAGCATCTGGAATCAAGTTTTTCTGAAGAGATCTAAATAAATTGGACGACGAAGAAGTTCAAAATTAACTCTACGTTGATCGCTTCAGTGAAATCTATATCACGTAGACAAAACTAAACAAACATTACCTCGCCGTTTTTAACTTATCATTCTAGCGTCTAACAATTTGTGACAAAGCAGAAAACCAGAAGTTCGCTTGTGAATTTGGATATTTTACTGTAATACTGATATCCTCAAGTGTAATATTCCAACCTGTAATTGTGTGGCAGCTGTACAAGTGGTTTCAGACTTAAATGACACTCTCTACGTCATCGGTGATTTTCATAAGTTAATGGTGACGCCTTTATGGCGGTGGTAGGCCGCAATGAATATAATTAAATAATATTTTACTATGAGAATTAATATCTAATGTTACCTACAACATATATAAACAGTCAAGCTTTACAATCTGTACTACTTTCTTGTTTAACTTTAAGTTCCATAGTCCTCAAAATTAAATCACATTCTATCAACTCTTTAGATCGTAAAAGCTTTTTTATTGTTAATAATAAATATAAAAATTAGGAATCAAAACAACGCAGTAATATTATTAAATATTTGCTGAGGTTAATGCGTTGTGTATTAAAAGCTCCACAATAATAAATTTAACGTAATAAAATATCAATATGCAGAAACATTTGGAATTCGACTATTCGTCAAAATAACTCTATTACATTATTCAATCCGACTGGGAATTACATTATTATAGTTTGTGAAATTTGGATTTTGTTATTTAAGGAAAATGTTGTATCCATTATTCAATTAGCCTCTTGCTTTATTAATGTGAAAGTTTCAAGCTGATAGTGAAATATATGGCTTCTAAAAGTATATTTGTGAAATGTATTTCTAAAAGAATGAAAATTAACTTCTTACATTTAAATAAAACAAATCAGTTCACAAAATATAAAAAATTACGTGTTTATTAGCTGGTAGAAATGCTAATACAATAGAAAGTTGTTGAACATATTAATTGTTTATTATTGATTAAAAAAAAAACAAATAAACCAATAAACAATTAATTTTAAATAATTCCATTAAGAGAAGACAGCTTCCTATTTCTTGTAACACTATTAAAAGATTAAGGATGTTTTTAGAACATATTAAGTGAGTAACTAGATAGAACTGTAACCTGCTTAAAATAACCTGCCAATAAAAAAAGTGGCAAATCTCGTTAATTCATTGGTCGATCTTTATAAATAAGGTATTGTTAGTTTTAATGTAAAAACCATCGTTCTTTTAAGTTTTACGTACAATAATAAAGCCTTTTTTTAGTTATTTCATTTCAAAAGTGCTGGTTAAACATTTTGTTTTGCGATTTAGGAAGTATTCATTTTTTCCTTTACCTTCTTGGTATAAAGGTGTATGAAAAAGTTTAAAATGATAAAGTTAATTGTTGTTAGTAATAAATCATAAGTAACAATACAAGGTAACACGTACATGAGTAGCTAAGAACTCTTAGACGATATAAATATGATATTTATATTCTCTTTCGGTGAAGGAAACAATGTTGATAAAGAGATCTAACTCTGTCTGATGGCAGATCATTATGACATGAATAACAATATTTAGGAAAATATAACTCGTGAATTATTATTTTATGATATTGAGATATGAGCGGAAAGTAACAAGAATGAAGTATCCACTGATCCGACGAATGCAGTTTAAGTGTTGTACAAGATGAAATTGTTTTCGTGAGAACAATGAGTCGACCGTCACCGCCTGTGAGAACCCACAATAGCTCCGAGAGTTGCACGCCAACAACAATTAGGTACTAAAGAGGTTATTGAGATATGAGCTGAAACCGGAAGTAACAAGCATGAAGTATCCACTGATCCGACATATGCTTTGTAAGCGTTATAAATGTTGAAATTAGTTTTCATGTGAACAATGAGACGATCGATCACCGCCTGTGGGAACCCACAATAGCTCCGGGAGTTTGCACGCCAACAAACAATTAGGTACTAAAGAGGTTATTGAGATATGAGCTGAAACCGGAAGTAACAAGCATGAAGTATCCACTGATCCGACATATGCTTTGTAAGCGTTATAAATGTTGAAATTAGTTTTCATGTGAACAATGAGACGATCGATCACCGCCTGTGGGAACACACAATAGCTCCGGGAGTTGCACGCCAACAACAATTAGGTACTAAAGAGGTTATTGAGATATGAGCTGAAACCGGAAGTAACAAGCATGAAGTATCCACTGATCCGACATATGCTTTGTAAGCGTTATAAATGTTGAAATTAGTTTTCATGTGAACAATGAGACGATCGATCACCGCCTGTGGGAACACACAATAGCTCCGGGAGTTGCACGCCAACAACAATTAGGTACTAAAGAGGTTATTGAGATATGAGCTGAAACCGGAAGTAACAAGCATGAAGTATCCACTGATCCGACATATGCTTTGTAAGCGTTATAAATGTTGAAATTAGTTTTCATGTGAACAATGAGACGATCGATCACCGCCTGTGGGAACACACAATAGCTCCGGGAGTTGCACGCCAACAACAATTAGGTACTAAAGAGGTTATTGAGATATGAGCTGAAACCGGAAGTAACAAGCATGAAGTATCCACTGATCCGACATATGCTTTGTAAGCGTTATAAATGTTGAAATTAGTTTTCATGTGAACAATGAGACGATCGATCACCGCCTGTGGGAACATACAATAGCTCCGGGAGTTGCATGACAACAACAATTAGGTACTAAATATGTTCCCAAGTGGTGATCTAAACCTACCTGTATAGATAGATTCTACGAAAACAATATTTTAACACGTGGTTAAGTAAACACCTGCTAAGGCCTATGAACAGCCTATTAGTATTATATATTGTAAAATAAATGAGACACGAACTTTTAAATAATTTATATATTCATTATGCAACGCATGACCGTCTATTAAACTTTTAGATAGAAAGTCTATAATGGTAGATAGAATGAGTATAGAACTGTTTTGGTATATAATCTTTCCAGATTAATATTGAAATTTACATCTACTTAATAGCGTATTGTTAATCTATTTTTATCCTTGCAGTTAAGTATTAACTCTTTATACAACATTGGATGAATAATTTCCCATCAATTTGACTTTTAGGGCAAAGTTGGTCAATCAGTTGATGGGCACTTTTACATGAAGAAAACAGTTTGATACACAAGCCGAGCCCAAAGTCTAGAGCCAGGAAACGAAACAGTCCGTTTGGAAAATTAACTGTGAAAAACATTCTACGCTTTACTATTGTTGGAGATCAACTTTCTCAAAATATAGACACATAGAAGACGTGCGCACTGCTCCAACAAAGCCAAAGAAAAGCGAAACAATATGATTTGCAGTAGCTGTACATTCGCTCTTTGCAAAGGATGTTTCTACATATTTCATCAAAAGGTTTAGAAATGTTATTAGATTGTTTTTGTTTTCATCAAGGTTTTTGTCAATGCATTTGCATTAAACTAATTTAAATAAAAATTTATATTAAAAAATGTTTTAAATTGATTAAAAAGTGTTATAAATTTTCTTATTACATGATATTTATTGAACAATTCCACTAAAAGAGAAAATAAAATCCCAGTGTACAACGTGACTAAGAAACAGCAAAAATTCCTTAAGTGATGTTGGTATATTATTTTCCCAACCCCAAAAAATATAAAATACTAAGACAATTATCACATTTTTTAATAATTCTATGAACCAACTGAACAGAATTCACCTGTTAAAACCCCAATTTCTAATATGCCGCCTTTTCGTTACTTAAAGGGAAAAAAAATTATATATTATGAGGCAGACAGCCCGTGCATTATGTATAGAGGGAGAAACGGTTTAGTGTAGTGACAAAACAAAGTGCTTTCTCCATACATTGTCAATGAGGAGTCCATTGAAATTATTTTAATCAATGAATATATACAGGGTGTTCCAAAATTAAGAATCTAGGCATATGAAATATGTCCTGTGGGAAGGGGGAAGGAGGTAGGTTCGAGAAAAGTGTATTTTAAAACAAAGGTTGCGTGATGCAACATCTCATAGATGGTGTTGCAGTAAACGCTCTCGCACAAAATTAAACAATATTTACATCCTGCAATAAAAGAGAGAGTTTTTACATTGAGTGTTAATATGGAGACCACACAATGTTTAAAAATCTTATTACTAAGGTTGTTTCTAAGTATGAGTATGTATGTATTAGGCAGTGCCCTTTTGTTTCTTTTCTCATATTTTTAAATGGTCAAAAAGTAAATAACCCTTGAAAGAAAAAAACAATATTATATTTTTCAACATGGTTTAATGTGTTTTGCACTCTTACGTATGTAGCAATAACAGAGCCTTTCTTATTACTATTACATATTTTGACTGCTGAGATACCTCTCTCAATGTGTTAGCTTGTCACTGTTCACTGTCATTGATACTTAGCTCCTGGGTTGTTTTGTTCTCTTAGGATAAGAAGCTTATAAATTGCACTTAGTCCTATAAAAACCTTAGCGCTGCTTCCGGAGTGACAGAATATTCAGGACGGGTAAGGTTGGGGGTAGGGGCCGCCTTCTATCGAGATCCATGACGAAGAATTAGGGCACTAAGCTCAAAGTCACGTCCCCACGGAAAAAGGAGAGGCCAGCTCTGAACCAGCCTCTCCAGTCAAAGCAGGCAGGGGATGGCACCCTTTATTGAGGCTAACAAGAATCTCTGATACATAAGGGGAGTCGAGAGGTCAATGGGAGTAAAATAACACCTTATTGTTTTTTATTGAAAATTATTTTACATTTAATTGCCATTAATTTAAGACTATTTTCATAAAAATCCGTCTAGTAGTTCTCTCTTTGTAATTTTTTGTAAAAGATTGTACTGCTTTACTTCGTGAGTTTCAGTGAAAATAATATAAAACAAAACATTTTTTATAGTTATAGTTACATTGTTGTTTCCTGAATAAAAATATAAAATTCAGTAAACGCTTTAATTTATTTCCTATTTTATTGATTTTCAGTAAAATTTGCGTTTTAGCAGTATTTTCATTATATTATTTTCTCTAAAAGATTATATCTTCATAGCTAAGGTAATATATATTTTATTTTATAATAATCTATTCTTTTCAGAATATAACAATGATTCTTACTATTTCTCTAGTGTGTACAAGAAAATACTGTTTACAAAACATAATTCAGAAATTCCTATTTTGTGTATATACTAAAATGCTAAGCACATATTCAATTTTTTTCATAATAATCTACACATTTTGGCCTTTTGGAATTTCCTTACAAAGTTCTTTTTGCCGCTATAATGTGGTCACAGTTGAAATTGTTATAAAAAATCGCGGTTCTTATTCATTCAATACAACATTAGTAGAACATAACATTTATAAAATATACGAGGCAACTTCTTATAACTATAGTAGGGGTAAAGAGCTATCGGACTGTAGAACTAAGCAAGCAATAAAGGAACATATAACGGTTGTCTTTTTATAAACGACCAACTACTACCTCCTCCTACTTGATTCATACCATTACACAGTTATCGGACTGTAGAACTAAGCAAGCAATAAAGGAACATATAACGGTTGTCTTTTTATAACGACCAACTACTACCTCCTCCTAACTTGATTCATACCATTACACAGTTATCGGACTGTAGAAACTAAGCAAGCAATAAAGGAACATATAACGGTTGTCTTTTTGTAACGACCAATTACTACCTCCTCCTACTTGATTCATACCATTACACAGTTATCGGACTGTAGAACTAAGCAAGCAATAAAGGAAAATATAACGGTTGTCTTTTTGTAACGACCAATTACTACCTCCTCCTACTTGATTCATACCATTACACAGTTATCGGACTGTAGAACTAAGCAAGCAATAAAGGAAAATATAACGGTTGTCTTTTTATAACGACCAACTACTACCTCCTCCTACTTGATTCATACCATTACACAGTTATCGGACTGTAGAACTAAGCAAGCAATAAAGGAAAATATAACGGTTGTCTTTTTGTAACGACCAATTACTACCTCCTCCTACTTGATTCATACCATTACACAGTTATCGGACTGTAGAACTAAGCAAGCAATAAAGGAACATATTATAACGGTTGTCTTTTTATAACGACCAATTACTACCTCCTCCTACTTGATTCATACCATTACACAGTTATCGGACTGTAGAACTAAGCAAGCAATAAAGGAAATATATAAACGGTTGTCTTTTTGTAACGACCAATTACTACCTCCTCCTACTTGATTCATACCATTACACAGTTATCGGACTGTAGAACTAAGCAAGCAATAAAGGAAACATATAACGGTTGTCTTTTTGTAAACGACCAATTACTACCTCCTCCTACTTGATTCATACCATTACACAGTTATCGGACTGTAGAACTAAGCAAGCAATAAAGGAAAATATAACGGTTGTCTTTTTATAACGACCAACTACTACCTCCTCCTACTTGATTCATACCATTACACAGTTATCGGACTGTAGAACTAAGCAAGCAATAAAGGAAAATATAAACGGTTGTCTTTTTATAACGACCAACTACTACCTCCTCCTACTTGATTCATACCATTACACAGTTATCGGACTGTAGAACTAAGCAAGCAATAAAGGAAAATATAACGGTTGTCTTTTTGTAACGACCAATTACTACCTCCTCCTACTTGATTCATACCATTACACAGTTATCGGACTGTAGAACTAAGCAAGCAATAAAGGAAAATATAACGGTTGTCTTTTTGTAACGACCAATTACTACCTCCTCCTACTTGATTCATACCATTACACAGTTATCGGACTGTAGAAATAAGCAAGCAATAAAGGAACATATTATAACGGTTGTCTTTTTGTAACGACCAATTACTACCTCCTCCTACTTGATTCATACCATTACACAGTTATCAGACTTTAGAACTAAGCAAGCAATAAAGGAAACATATAACAGTTGTCTTTTGTAACGACCAACTACTACCTCCTCCTACTTGATTCATATCATTACACAGTTATCAGACTGTAGAACTAAGCAAGCAATAAAGAAACATATAACAGTTGTCTTTTAGTAACGACCAATTACTACCTCCTCCTACTTGATTCATACTATTACACAGTTATCGGACTGTAGAACTAAGCAAGCAATAAAGGAACATATAACGGTTGTCTTTTTATAACGACCAACTACTACTACCTCCTCCTACTTGATTCATACCATTACACAGTTATCGGACTGTAGAACTAAGCAAGCAATAAAGGAAAATATAACGGTTGTCTTTTTGTAACGACCAATTACTACCTCCTCCTACTTGATTCATACCATTACACAGTTATCGGACTGTGAGAAAAAACTAAGCAAGCAATAAAGGAACTTATTATAACGGTTGTCTTTTTGTAACGACCAATTACTACCTCCTCCTACTTGATTCATACCATTACACAGTTATCGGACTGTAGAACTAAGCAAGCAATAAAGGAACAAATTAACGGTTTGTTCTTTTGTAAACGACCAATTACTACCTCCCTCCTACTTGATTCATTACCATTACAACAGTTAATCGGACTGTAGAAATAAGGCAAGCCAATAAAGGAAACATATTATAAAACGGTATGTCTTATTTATAAAGACCAATTACTAGCCGTCCTACCTACTTGATTCATCACCATTACACAGGTTATCCGGACGTAAGAACTAAGCAGGCAATAAAAGGAACACTATAACGGTTGTCTTTTTATAACGACCAATTACTACCTCCTCCTACTTGATTCATATCATTATACAGTTATCAGACTTTAGAAAAACTAAGCAAGCAATAAAGAAACATATAACAGGTTGTCTTTTTGTAACGACCAATTACTACCTCCTCCTACTTGATTCATACTATTACACAGTTATCGGACTGTAGAACTAAGCAAGCAATAAAGAAACATATAACGGTTGTCTTTTTATAAACGACCAATTACTACCTCCTCCAACTTGATTCATACCATTACACAGTTATCAGACTTTAGAACTATACACCAGGACATAACTAAGAGGCAGGTAATAAAGAGACCAATACCGGTTGTGTTTAGTTTACGACAATTTATTTACACCTCCTGGTTGATTCATACCATTACACAGTTATCAGACTTTAGAACTATACTCCAGGGACATAACTAACAGGCAGGTAATAAAGAGACATATAACGGTTGTCTTTTTATACGACCAATTTACTTACCTCCTCCTACTTGATTCATACCATTACACAGTTATCAGACTTTAGAACTATACTCCAGGGACATAACTAACAGGCAGGTAATAAAGAGACCATATACCGGTTGTGTTTAGTTTACGACAATTTATTACTACCTCCTGCTTGATTCATACCATTACACAGTTATCAGACTTTAGAACTATACACCAGGACATAACTAAGAGGCAGGTAATAAAGAGACCAATAACGGTTGTGTTTAGTTTACGACAATTTATTACACCTCCTACATGATTCATACCATTACACAGTTATCAAACTTTAGAACTATACTCCAGGGACATAACTAAGAGGCAGGTAATAAAGAGACCAATACCGGTTGTGTTTAGTTTACGACAATTTATTACACCTCCTACATGATTCATACCATTACACAGTTATCAGACTTTAGAACTATACTCCAGGGACATAACTAACAGGCAGGTAATAAAGAGACCAATACCGGTTGTGTTTAGTTTACGACAATTTATTACACCTCCTGGTTGATTCATACCATTACACAGTTATCAGACTTTAGAACTATACACCAGGACATAACTAAGAGGCAGGTAATAAAGAGACCAATACCGGTTGTGTTTAGTTTACGACAATTTATTACACCTCCTACTTGATTCATACCATTACACAGTTATCAGACTTTAGAACTATACTCCAGGGACATAACTAACAGGCAGGTAATAAAGAGACCAATACCGGTTGTGTTTAGTTTACGACAATTTATTACACCTCCTGGTTGATTCATACCATTACACAGTTATCAGACTTTAGAACTATACTCCAGGGACATAACTAAGAGGCAGGTAATAAAGAGACCAATACCGGTTGTGTTTAGTTTACGACAATTTATTACACCTCCTGGTTGATTCATACCATTACACAGTTATCAGACTTTAGAACTATACTCCAGGGACATAACTAACAGGCAGGTAATAAAGAGACCAATACCGGTTGTGTTTAGTTTACGACAATTTATTACATCTCCTGGTTGATTCATACCATTACACAGTTATCAGACTTTAGAACTATACTCCAGGGACATAACTAACAGGCAGGTAATAAAGAGACCAATAACGGTTGTGTTTAGTTTACGACAATTTATTACACCTCCTGGTTGATTCATATCATTACACAGTTATCAGACTTTAGAACTATACTCCAGGGACATAACTAAGAGGCAGGTAATAAAGAGACCAATACCGGTTGTGTTTAGTTTTACGACAATTTATTACACCTCCTGGTTGATTCATACCATTACACAGTTATCAGACTTTAGAACTATACACCAGGGACATAACTAAGAGGCAGGTAATAAAGAGACCAATACCGGTTGTGTTTAGTTTACGACAATTTATTACACCTCCTACATGATTCATACCATTTACACAGTTATCAAACTTTAGAACTATACTCCAGGGACATAACTAAGAGGCAGGTAATAAAGAGACCAATACCGGTTGTGTTTAGTTTACGACAATTTATTACACCTCCTACATGATTCATACCATTACACAGTTATCAGACTTTAGAACTATACTCCAGGGACATAACTAACAGGCAGGTAATAAAGAGACCAATACCGGTTGTGTTTAGTTTACGACAATTTATTACACCTCCTGGTTGATTCATACCATTACACAGTTATCAGACTTTAGAACTATACTCCAGGGACATAACTAACAGGCAGGTAATAAAGAGACCAATACCGGTTGTGTTTAGTTTACGACAATTTATTACACCTCCTGGTTGATTCATACCATTACACAGTTATCAGACTTTAGAACTATACTCCAGGGACATAACTAACAGGCAGGTAATAAAGAGACCAATAACGGTTGTGTTTAGTTTACGACAATTTATTACACCTCCTGGTTGATTCATACCATTACACAGTTATCAGACTTTAGAACTATACTCCAGGGACATAACTAAGAGGCAGGTAATAAAGAGACCAATACCGGTTGTGTTTAGTTTACGACAATTTATTACACCTCCTGGTTGATTCATACCATTACACAGTTATCAGACTTTAGAACTATAATCCAGGGACATAACTAACAGGCAGGTAATAAAGAGACCAATACCGGTTATGTTTAGTTTACGACAATTTATTGCACCTCCTGGTTGATTCATACCATTACACAGTTATCAGACTTTAGAACTATACTCCAGGGACATAACTAACAGGCAGGTAATAAAGAGACCAATACCGGTTGTGTTTAGTTTACGACAATTTATTACACCTCCTGGTTGATTCATACCATTACACAGTTATCAGACTTTAGAACTATACTCCAGGGACATAACTAAGAGGCAGGTAATAAATAGACCAATACCAGTTGTGTTTAGTTTACGACAAATTTATTACACCTCCTGCTTGATTCATACCATTACACAGCTATCAAAATGTTTATTTATTGCGACCGTTTTTTACTTGCTCCTGCTCCCTCCATCCTATTGAATCCATTTGTCAGTTATTGTTTAGACAATGTATCTACAAATGATGAGATTTTATCTTAATGAATTGTCACCGTGTCATAAATGTTTCATCAAATTTGAATTTTTGCAATCGAATCATAAACTATGGCATAATTATTCAACTAATATGTTTATAAACGATGTAAAACTTAGGATCTATGTTATTATTTCAAAATATTTATGTTCATTATGTATAAGGACTATGACACGATCATAAATTATAGATTGTTGCTGTCTGTTATATTTAACGGGTTGCCACAAACTATTGTCCACACCTTCTTGTGTCAATTGTACACCTTCAAGTGTAGCGTAAACATGATACCATAATTAAGTAGTGTGGAAAAGCTTAAACCAAGTGAAATGTTAATCTTAGGCCCACATAATAAGGTGACTGGGAATTAAGACCATCTAAATATATGTCAAATGAAAACTTTGTACGAAAAATATTTTTTTTTTATTGTACTGTATTACCTGAAGTATTTTGTGGAACAGCCTATCTGTCACTTAGACGAGGAATACCAAAAGTCTACAGGAATTTTAGTCTGGTACTGTTACTAAACTACAACTTGTGCTGCGATATTTCCCAATAGTTGGGATAACGTTAGGAAAGTAAGAAAGGTTTGTTCCAAAGAAAGTTTTCTTACAACACAAGTTTGTATGAAGTTAGAATTGTACGACTCTACTCAAAACGTAACGATATGCCTTTTTCTTTCTGCATTCTTCTTCTTTTCTGTATTGCTGTGAATCTACAAATTACATTGTATTCGTTATAAAACATCACCTCATGGGACTTACGGACTTACTATTTAAATTTATTTTAGTAAAAAATCACACATAAAAGATATTTTTTAGTTCAATTTAAACATCTGTCTTCGTACCACACGAGGTACACGATTAGTTTTGAATACTCAATACTGTATTGCTTGTTTAATTCTAGTCGTACAGCTAAAGGTTATTGACCAGCACCAAGTAAATGTTACCGGTTCTGGCAGGGTTATTAGAAATCACTGCACTCAAGGTTTTTTCCATGAAGTTATTCGATAGCCAGTCGTAACTCTGTAACCTATCAGCTAGTATTATAATAAGCATAAGACAACCAATTGCCTCAATTAAAAACTTTATCACTCACTATGAATGAATTACAATTTTAGAAAAGAGTACATATAAAAAGCGGGAATTAATTTTAACAATAACTTTGTAACCTAGGATAACAAACTCATGAGTAACTATTGTAATAAATAATATCCGGCAATATAACCAAGACATGGTGTTTTATTTCTTACGAAACAATTCACAAGGGCTGATATTTGTAACCTTATTGTTTTAGCCTAGACTGTCACAAAACTAGTTACGGGTTCACATGACCGGCTGTGCAATATTCAGGCTTTATTGTGTTAGTTCTGTGACTCCGTCACTAATAATCCGAATATTTTCCAGAATACCCTCTATTTGTTAGTTTAGTCATCCATCTGATGAAGAGGTCAGAATCTTTATTTTTAAAACTTAGTCCCACCGATGTTTTTATAACCATTGTATGCAAGTATAGAACACAGAATAAGTATGGAAAATAGACTTGGATGAACATTTAAAAACTTTCAACCGAACTCGGTACCTCCTCGCACCTAAACGAAAACGACAGAAAAAACTTGAAAAAGCAGGAGTGTGTGTAAAATTATATGTCCTGGTAGTTCCTATAGCGTGCATCGGTCAAACAGGGCATAGTTTAAAAACACGTTATAAGGAGCCTAGGCCTGTCCGAACAACAGCCAAACATAGGTTCACTTTGGCACAACACCTGGCGGACCGTGACCGAACAACAGCCAAACATAGGTTCACTTTGGCACAACACCTGGCGGACCGTGACCGAACAACAGCCAAACATAGGTTCACTTTGGCACAACACCTGGCGGACCGTGACCGAACAACAGCCAAAACATAGGTGCACTTTGGCACAACACCTGGCGGACCGTGTCCGCACAACAGCCAAACATAGGTTCACTTTGGCACAACACCTGGCGGACCGTGACCGAACAACAGCCAAACATAGGTTCACTTTGGCACAACACCTGGCGGACCGTGACCAAACAACAGCCAAACATAGGTGCACTTTGGCACAACACCTGGCGGACCGTGTCCGCACAACAGCCAAACATAGGTTCACTTTGGCACAACACCTGGCTGACCGTGAACCGCCACAGTGGACATACTAATGACGGACTCCAGGTTTTGAGACATATGTTCAAAATGTAAAACATTATATACGTTGGAAGAATTTAAGATATGACAGCTGTTCAAAAGTGAGGAAATAAAATAGCTATGTGCTGAATGGGAAGTAAACATCAAATCAGACTGTATAGTCAAGGCTTTAATGTAAGAAAAAGCGCACTCGATCAATTGACCGATGTCCAGCTGATAACAGCAGTGATAACAGCGGCTGTGACGAGGTTACTTTATCCGACTGCTGCAGTCTCGTGCCTGTCCACAGCCGAGCCGCACCGGTAGCTTACCTAACGCGGTTATAGTGCTCGTGTATGTGTCCATGTTCATTTATGCGACCGTTTTCATGTTGTATCCGTGTTAGTGTATGTGTCCGTGTCCGTGTTCGTGTTCGTGTCCGTGTTTGTGTATGTGTCCGTGTCCGAGTATGTGTCCGTGTTCGTAGTTTAGTTATAGACGACGCCCAGTGCCGATACTGTTTAACGGTTGTATTGCTGCATTGACAATGATGTCAATGAACGCGATACAATATAACCACGAACCGATATTACTCGAACCACGTTATAAAAATATTGTTTTTGGATTGCTTACAAAAGGTATGTAAAACTTCTTTAAATACTGCTCATTGAAATCCAGCGGCTAAAATAAGAATTTGAAAAGTAATAAAGGCTATAACTCGTCTTTTTTACTGCGAATTGGAAATGGATAGGAGAAGAATGGTTGAAATGGTTGAATGAAAACGAGGATTTCATACATTAAGTAGAGACGTTGGTAGATATAATCAACAATATTAATTAGTAAGGGAATAAGGATCTATGTAGCTTGACAAATGTAGAATAGTTTGTTTTGTAACTGATGTTGCCCGTGAGACGAGTTGACATACATTTTATGTCTCCGGTGTCAATACTCTGGACCATACACTTAATTAGAACACGTTGTCGCGTGGCATTTAAATAAGAAATAAACTACCAATATATATTCCAGTGTCTGACTCTCTGTTGAGAAAATACACTGGATATAACAGTTAAGGAAAGTACAGTATAATGAAACCACTAATTAGTGCTTTGTCCATACTTGTCTGCACGTCCCTGTGTGGACAAGGTTTATCCTCATTATGAGTTAATAAGTGTCTTGTAGAGATATTAATTACTTGCACACCAAATCATATAAATAGAAACAAACTATTGAATAACTTCCTAATTGCCAATAAAACCATGACTAAGCACAAGGATTCCATCAATATATTTTATAAAATATTAGATTCCATCAAGTAAAAAGATTATAATATATGTAAGATTTTATACATAAGGTAAATAACTAGTTCAAACTCGAATCTCTACATAAATCTTGCTCCGTTACAAGTTCACCTGAGTTGTTAGGTAAAACTACAGAACTATCCAAATGTTCGATCGGTTGCTTGCCTGACAAACGCAATATGATTAACCATCAGTGTGTTGAAAAGTTATACTTGGTAGGCGTCAGCGATATCGTCTCATTGGTCTTATGGGTAACCATGAGGTTCACCGACTACATCATACAGAAACACTTTTTTAACTGACTTTTAGTACACTATAATGTCATTTTATCATATTATATTTGGTTGATCCGTTGGTTGGTAATAATTTCCTTAAATTCTATATGTTCATCAATACTCTGTTGTATAAATTTATTTATATAGAGACAACTTTATAAAAAGAATTCAGCACAATATAATATCATTTTAGCATATTATATTTGGTGGATCGGTTGGTAATAATTTCCTTACATTGTAAACGTTCGTGAAATACTCTATTTTATAATATTATTTTCAGATACAAGTTTTTTAAAAATTACTGGAGTACACTTTAATGTGATTGTATCATATGATATTTTTTTGGATCTGATAATAAGAATTTCTTGAAATTCTATAGATTGTTTGATACTCTGTTGTATACATTTTTTTATATAGAGACAAGATTGTAAACCAAATTCAGCACAACATAATATTAATTTTAGCATATGATATTTGTTGGATCGGTTGGTAAGGGTTACCTTCCATTCTATAGGTTCATTGATTCTCATTTATTTATATAGAGACAACTTTTTAAATAGAATTTAGTACACTATAATGTCATTTTTATCATATTATATTTGGGTGCCTCGGTTGGTGAGAATTTCCTTATATTATATAGGTTCATCGACACTGTTGTATGAATTCATTAATATAGAGACACGTTTGACGGTTTATAACTCACGGATGTTAATAACTCAGGGTTACATCTCGATAATGATTCAATCTATAAACATTCGTCAGAAGAAAGCAATACGAATCATTGCAAAAGTAGTAATTACAGAATACTGTACGGATTCTTTTAGAGAACTTTATTTTTTAACCTCATAGCCCTATATATAAATATGAGAACATCTTGTACAGTCGTTACAAATTTGAGGTGACGCGGGGCAGGGACGTCCATGAGTACAACACCAGAGGGCGAGATGCGTTTAGATTTGCACAGTACAGGCTCTAGGCTTACAAAGCTCTAACATCTGAGGTTGGAGCTAAACTATTCAATAAGCTGTCCTTGGACTCTAAATCACTGTTTTAGAGGAAGCTAAGGCGCCGCGCCTACTTACCGTTTTGTGTAGTACTTTAGCTTTTTACCTTGCAACATTTTTAATTTTTTTTACAATTATAAGCATTATACAATAGAATTTAATATTTCTATGGGTACTTGTTTGATATTTTTATTCTTTTGTTAATTTTACTTATATATTTTAATCGATATGATGCATGACATACAATATTGTAATTGGCTACAACAATAAAGGTAAAAAATAACAAAATAAACCATTAAACTGTGTATATTCTGTATATCTCCTGTACGCTTCCTATCTCAACAAATTGAGCTATAGACTTGAGTGGAAATGTTGAGTGTAAACGTCATTTCTACAAGCAACGTCACGTCGTATTTGATGATGGACATGTACCTCTGTGGAAAATCATGTAACCTATTATATCCTTAGAGATTTCACATGTAGGCTTTAAACTTCACACGAAAAGTCACTTCTCCTGTTAGAATGAGTGTTGTGATGGTGTGTGTCCATCCGTGACATTCGGGTAATCACTCAGTAGACGTCCACTGTTCCTGATTTTTCTGCCTTGTGCTGCAGACAAATCTGTTCTGTCTAACTGTTTGTTTACCTGCATGGAAATCACAGAGACTAAGCCATTAACAAGTAAATATACTAATGCCATCTTTTGAGCATTGAAACTCTATGTGACTGTTTCTAGGATGATAATTTGTAACAGAACTTGTCTACTAGCTGAGTCTACTGTCTGCATATCTGATTCGTAAATATAGCAAGCTACATTTAAGTGTATAGTGTATAGAAATGTTATACGAAACTCGATCAGATACTAAAATACAAAATCACATGAATTCAAATAATAATTCTAAATTTTTGTCACATGTTATAAAAGAAGCCTTGAAAATCTGTTGTGATATTCACTAAGGTTATGTTGCCCAGTACTAGTGTTATCGGTCAAATGCTGTATGTATTGTGATAACAATTAAATGGGAGGGTTAACAGACACATCTGACAGCTGTGTATTTCGTCACATGTTATAAATCATTGAAATACCTTAAAATCTATTGATCATTATCGTCACAAACATAGCCATTTCCCTAGGCACATCTGATGCCCTTTATACATATATCGTCACACTTAAAAAATCAATTCTTAAAATTTGTTTGTGATATTTACTACAGTTACGTCGCCCTGTACCAGTGATATCTGGCCATTGTTGTACCATAGAGGTGACCACTCCGTCTGCTGTAGCAATTATTATTGTTAATAATGATCACTATACAATCTATGGTTCGAATGAATAATTCATTGCGAGTATTGAATTTAACTTCATTTCACCATCCGCCTAGTACAGCGTCTTATATCTAACGATGGTACAGATAGACTTCTGGATTATTGTTAATAATGATCACTATACAATCTATGGTTCGAATGAATAATTCATTGCGAGTATTGAATTTAACTTCATTTCACCATCCGCCTAGTACAGCGTCTTATATCTAACGATGGTACAGATAGACTTCTGGATTATTGTTAATAATGATCACTATACAATCTATGGTTCGAATGAATAATTCATTGCGAGTATTGAATTTAACTTCATTTCACCATCCGCCTAGTACAGCGTCTTATATCTAACGATGTTACAGATAGACTTCTGGATTATTGTTAATAATGATCACTATACAATCTATGGTTCGAATGAATAATTCATTGCGAGTATTGAATTTAACTTCATTTCACCATCCGCCTAGTACAGCGTCTTATATCTAACGATGGTACAGATAGACTTCTGGATTATTGTTAATAATGATCACTATACAATCTATGGTTCGAATGAATAATTCATTGCGAGTATTGAATTTAACTTCATTTCACCATCCGCCTAGTACAGCGTCTTATATCTAACGATGGTACAGATAGACTTCTGGATTATTGTTAATAATGATCACTATACAATCTATGGTTCGAATGAATAATTCATTGCGAGAATTGACTTAAAACTTGAATTCAACCATCCGCCTAGTAACAAGCGTCTTATATCTAACGATGGTACAGATAGACTTCTGGATTTATTGTTAATAATGATCACTATACAATCTATGGTTCGAATGAATAATTCATTGCGAGTATTGATTTAACTTCATTTTCACCATCCGCCTAGTACAGCTCTTAGAAAGACTTCTGGATATTGTTTTAATAATTGATCCACTATACAATCTATGGTTCGAATTGTTAACATATTCATTTCACCATTCCGCCTAGTATTGAATTTAAAATTGATTTCACCATCCGCGTACAGCGTCGTTACGTATTGAATTTAACTTCATTTCACCATCCGCCTAGTACACAGCGTCTTTATCTAACCTAAGTTACAGATAGACTTCTGGATTATTGTTCCATACAATCTATGGATAATAATTCGAGTATTGAAACTACACCATCCGCCTAACACGCGTTCTATATCTAATCGATGGTACAGATAGACTTCTGGATTATTGTTAAAAAATGAAGCATATACAATCAAGGTTCGAATGGATTATAATTCATTGCGAGTATTGAATTTTAACTTCATTTCACCATCCGCATAGTACAAGCGTCTTATATCTAACGATGTGATACAGATAGACTTCTGGAATTATTGTTAATTAATGATCACTAATACAATCTAACAATCATGGTTCGAATGAATAATTCATTGCGAGTATTGAATTTAACTTCATTTCACCATCCGCCTAGTACAGCGTCTTATATCTAACGATGATTACAGATAGACTTCTGGATTATTGTTAATAATGATCACTATACAATCTATGGTTCGAATGAATAATTCATTGCGAGTATTGAATTTAACTTTCATTTCACCATCCGGCTCCTAGTACAGCGTCTTATATCTAACGATGTTACAGATAGACTTCTGGATTATTGTTAATTAATGATCACTATACAATCTATGGTTCGAATGAATAATTCATTGCGAGTATTGAATTTAACTTCATTTCCAACCATCCGCCTAGTACAAGCGTCTTATATCTAACGATGTTACAACATAGACTTCTGGATTATTGTTATAATTAAATGATCACTATACAATCTATGGTTCGAATGAATAATTCATTGCGAGTATTGAATTTTAACTTCATTTCACATCCGCCTAGTACAGAGCGTCTTATATCTAACTAACGATGTTACAGATAGACTTCTGGATTATTGTTAATAATGATCACTATACAATCTATGGTTCGAATGAATAATTCATTGCGAGTATTGAATTTAACTTCATTTCACCATCCAGCCTAGTACAGCGTCTTATATCTAACGATGGTACAGATAGACTTCTGGATTATTGTTAATAATGATCACTATACAATCTATGGTTCGAATGAATAATTCTCATTGCGAGTTATTGAATTTAAAAACTTCATTTCATCCATCCGCCTAGTACAGCGTCTTATATCTTAACGACGATGGTACAGATAGGACTTCTGGATTATTGTTAATAATGATCACTATACAATCTTATGGTTCGAATGAATAATTCATTGCGAGTAGTGATTGAATTTAACTTCATTTCACCATCCGCCTAGTACAGCGTCCTTATATCTAACGATGTACAGATAGGACTTACTGGATTATTGTTAATAATGATCACACTATACAATCTATGGTTTCGAATGAATAATTCATTAGCGAGTATTGAATTTAACTTCATTTCACCATCCGCCTAGTACAGCGTCTTTATATCTAACGATGGTACAGAAAGACTTCTGGATTATTGTTAATAAATGATCACTATACAATCTATGTTCGAATGAATTAATTCATTGCGAGTATTGAATTTTAAACTTCATTTCACCATCCGCCTAGTACAGCGTCTTATATCTAACGATGGTACAGGATTAGACTTCTGGATTATTGTTAATAAGGATGATCACTATACAATCTATGGTTCGAATGAATAATTCATTGCGAGTATTGAATTTAACTTCTATTTCACCATCCGCCTAGTACAGCAGCGTCTTATATCTAACGATGGTACAGATTAGACTTCTGGATTATTGTTAATTAATGATCACTATACAATCTATGGTTCGAATGAATAATTCATTGCGAGTATTGAATTTAAACTTCATTTCACCATTCCGCCTAGTACAGCGTCTTATATCTAACGATGTTGTAAAGATAGACTTCTGGATTATTGTTAATTAACAGATCACTATACAATCTATTGGTTCGAATGAATAATTCATTGCGAGTATTGAATTTTAACTTCATTTCACCATCCGCCTAGTACAGCGTCTTATATCTAACTATGTTACAGATAGACTTCTGGATTTAAAATTGGTTAATAATGATCACTATACAATCTATGTTCGAATGAATAATTCATTGCGAGTATTGAATTTAACTTCATTTCAACCATCCGCCTAGTACAGCGTCTTATATCTAACGATGGTACAGATAGACTTCTGGATTATTGTTAATAATGATCACTATACAATCTATGGTTCGAATGAATAATTCATTGCGAGTATTGAATTTAACTTCATTTCACCATCCGCCTAGTACAGCGTCTTATATCTAACGATGTTACAGATAGACTTCTGGATTATTGTTAATAAGGATCACTATACAATCTATGGTTCGAATGTAATAATTCATTGCGAGTATTGAATTTAACTTCATTTCACACATCCGCCTAGTACAGCGTTCTTATATCTAACGATGTTACAGATAGACTTCTGGATGATTGTTAATAATGATCACTATACAATCTATGGTTCGAATGAATAATTCATTGCGAGTATTTGAATTTAACTTCATTTCACCATCCGCCTAGTAACAGCGTCGCTTATATCTAACGATGGTACAGATAGACTTCTGGATTATTGTTAATAAAGGATCACTATACAATCTATGGTTCGAATGAATAATTCATTGCGAGTATTGAATTTAAACTTCATTTTCACCATCCGCCTAGTACAGCGTCCTTATATCTAACGATGGTACAAGATAGACTTCTGGATTATTGTTAATATACATCACTATACAATCTATGGTTCGAAATGAATAATTCATTGCGAGTATTGAATTTAAATTTATTTCACCATCCGCCTAGTACAGCGTCTTATATCTAACGATGTTAAAGATAGACTTCTGGATTATTGTTATATAAATGATCACTATACAATCTATGGTTCGAATGAATAATTCATTGCGAGTATTGAATTTAAACTTCATTTCACCATCCGCCTAGTACAGCGTCTTTAGATCTAAACTATGTTACAGAATAGACTTCTGGATTATTGTTAATAATGATCACTATACAATCTATGGTTCGAATGAATAATTCATTGCGAGTATTGAATTTAACTTCATTTCACCATCCGCCTAGTACAGCGTCTTATATCTAACGATGGTTACAGATAGACTATCTGGATTTATTGTTAATAATGGAGCACTATACAATCTATGGTTCGAATGAATTAATTTCATTGCGAGTATTGAATTTAACTTCATTTCACCATCCGCCTAGTACAGCGTCTTATATCTAACGATGTTACAGATAGACTTCTGGATTATTGTTAATAATGATCACTAATACAATCTAAGGTTCGAATGAATAATTCATTGCGAGTATTGAATTTAACTTCATTTCACCACCATCCGCCTAGTACAGCGTCTTATATCTAACGATGTGTACAGATAGACTTCTGGATTATTGTTAATAATGATCACTATACAATCTATGGTTTCGAATGAATAATTCATTTATGCGAGTATTGAATTTAACTTCATTTCACCATCCGCCTAGTACAAGCGTCTTATATCTAACGATGTTACAGATAGACTTTCTGGATTATTGTTAATAATGATCACTATACAATCTATGGTTCGAATGAATAATTCATTGCGAGTATTGAATTTAACTTCATTTCACCATCCGACTAGTACAGCGTCTTATATCTAACGATGGTACAGATAGACTTCTGGATTATTGTTAATAAGGATCACTATACAATCTATGGTTCGAATGAATAATTCATTGCGAGTATTGAATTTAACTTCATTTCACCATCCGCCTAGTACAGCGTCTTATATCTAACGATGGTTCACAGAGTAGACTTCTGGATTATTGTTAATAATGATCACTATACAATCTATGGTTTCGAATGAATAATTCATTGCGAGTATTGAATTTTAAATTTCATTTCACCATCCGCCTAGTACAGCGTCTTATATCTAACGATGTTAAAGATAGACTTCTGGATTATTGTTAATATACATCACTATACAATCTATGGTTCGAATGAATAATTCATTGCGAGTATTGAATTTAACTTCATTTCACCATACCGCCTAGTACAGCGTCTTATATCTAACTATAGTTACAGATAGACTTCTGGATTATTGTTAATAATTATCACTATACAATCTATGGTTCGAATGAATAATTCATTGCGAGTATTGAATTTAAAACTTCATTTTCACCATCCGCCTAGTACAGCGTCTTATAAAAAATTTTCTAACGATGTTACAGATAGGGACTTCTGGATTATTGTTAATAATTTATCACTATACAATCTATGGTTCGAATGAATAATTCATTGCGAGTATTGAATTTAACTTCCATTTCACCATCCGCCTAGTACAGCGTCTTATATCTAAACGATGTTACAGATAGGACTTCTGGATTATTGTTAATAATGGATCACTATACAAATCTATGGTTCGAATGAATAATTCATTGCGAGTATTGAATTTAACTTCATTTCACATCACCATCCGCCTAGTACAGCGTCTTATATCTAAAATACGATGTTACAGATAGACTTCTGGGATTATTGTTAATAATGATCACTATACAATCTATGGTTCGAATGAATAATTCATTGCGAGTATTGAATTTAACTTCATTTCAACCATCCGCCTAGTACAGCGTCTTATATCTAACGATGGTACAGATAGACTTCTGGATTATTGTTTAATAAAGGATCACTATACAATCTATGGTTCGAATGAATAATTCATTGCGAGTATTGAATTTAACTTCATTTCACCATCGCGCCTAGTACAGCGTCTTATATCTAAACGATGGGTAAAGATAGACTTCTGGATTATTGTTAATAATGATCACTATACAATCTATGGTTCGAATGAAATAATTCATTGCGAGTATTGAATTTTAAAACTTCATTTCACCATCCGCCTAGTACAGCGTCTTATATCTAAACGATGTTAAAAGATAGACTTCTGGATTATTGTTAATAATGATCACTATACAATCTATGGTTCGAATGAATAATTCATTGCGAGTATTGAATGTAACTTCATTTCAACCATCCGCCTAGTACACAGCGTCTTATATCTAATCTATGGTTACAGATAGACTTCTGGATTATTGTTAATAATGATCACTATACAATCTATGGTTCGAATGAATAATTCATTGCGAGTATTGAATTTTAACTTCATTTCACCATCCGCTAGTACAGCGTCTTATATCTAACGATGCGTACAGATAGACCTCTGGATTATTGTTAATAATGATCACTAATACAATCTATGGTTTTCGAATGAATAATTCATTGCGAGTATTGAATTTTAACTTCATTTCACCAATCCGCCTAGTACAGCGTCTTATATCTAACGATGTTACAGATAGACTTCATGGATTATTGTTTAATAATGATCACTGATACAATCTATGGTTCGAATGAATAATTCATTGCGAGTATGAATTTAACTTCATTTCACCATCCGCCTAGTACAGCGTCTTATATCTAACGATGGTTACAGATAGACTTCTGGATTATTGTTAATAATGATCACTAAACAATCTATGGTTCGAATGAATAATTCATTGCGAGTATTGAATTTAACTTCATTTCACCATCCGCCTAGTACAGCGTCTTATATCTAACGATGGTACAAGATAGACTTCTGGATTATTGTTAATAATAGAGATCACTATATACAATCTATGGTTCGAATGAATAATTCATTGCGAGTATTGAATTTAAATTTATTTCACCATCCGCCTAGTACAGCGTCTTATATCTAACGATGTAAAGATAGACTTCTGGATTATTGTTAATATACATCACTATACAATCTATGGTTCGAATGAATAATTCATTGCGAGTATTGAATTTAACTTCATTTCACCATCCGCCTAGTACAGCGTCTTATATCTAACGATGTTACAGATAGACTTCTGGATTATTGTTAATAATGATCACTATACAATCTATGGTTCGAATGAATAATTCATTGCGAGTATTGAATTTAACTTCATTTCACCATCCGCCTAGTACAGCGTCTTATATCTAACGATGTTACAGATAGACTTCTGGATTATTGTTAATAATGATCACTATACAATCTATGGTTCGAATGAATAATTCATTGCGAGTATTGAATTTAACTTCATTTCACCATCCGCCTAGTACAGCGTCTTATATCTAACGATGTTACAGATAGACTTCTGGATTATTGTTAATAATGATCACTATACAATCTATGGTTCGAATGAATAATTCATTGCGAGTATTGAATTTAACTTCATTTCACCATCCGCCTAGTACAGCGTCTTATATCTAACGATGGTACAGATAGACTTCTGGATTATTGTTAATAATGATCACTATACAATCTATGGTTCGAATGAATAATTCATTGCGAGTATTGAATTTAACTTCATTTCACCATCCGCCTAGTACAGCGTCTTATATCTAACGATGGTACAGATAGACTTCTGGATTATGGAGTCCACGTCTGTTAAGGATATTTATAAAAAGTCTGTGACAATTTTTTTCCAAACGAAATCCCTGCATCGTTTCGACATCAGAGGTTTAAAAACATGTTTTCTTTTTATCAATGAACAGTTCGACGTTTTTAAACTAAAAATTAAAATTAGAAGGTAACAAGTCAAAAATAAATTAAAGATATTTACTTTAGACTTACCAAGTTTATTTCATTATTAAAGTCAAAATAGCTGGAACTGAAAAAGGGCCTATCGCAAAAGCTATATTACAAAAGCCTTTCCATTACTTTTTCACTAACAAAGCTTCTTCAATATTACCTAATCGCAACTTTAATTATTTCATTAATAGGAAGATAGTGTTTCCTCTACATCTGTCTTAACGGCGAGACAAGACAGAGCGAAGCTTCCCACAACAGATTTTGGTTCAAATCCTTAAGCAGTAACTCGCCACAATTCTGTATTTCAATATTTACTAATTCAAATTTCAAAAAAGATCAACGTGGGAATTATAAATAATGATACACATTTTTAACTTTAAACTATTTTTAACTCCACAATAAAGTTACAACAATATATGGTAAAAAGCCTTATTTCAAAGTGAACGATACCACTTTTTCTCACGCTCGGTTTCTTATTTTTAATTCTGTCTAATATAACTATGATGACTTAAGAACGAACTGACCGATTAGATGGAAATGTTTGCATGAATCTTCAGTTCTGTGTAGACAATGTAGACTACTGTGTAGACAATGTAGACTTTGATGTTGGTTTACGTCACTTCGTGGGATTTGGTTGAGTCCACATTGGATTTAAGGTAGTAATTAAGTTATTATACTAACGATAAAATTGCATAATAAATAAATAATCTAAACATAATGAGAACGACCACGTAATATTTTAAAAATAGCAACATATATAGTGTAACTATATCCAAGAAATCTCATTTTACGTATGATGAGAGTAATATTTCATCACTCACCATAACATATACAGCACTTGACTTGATATTTAGCATGGAATTTACTTTATACATAGACAGTGAGTTGGATGATGCTGGAAGTCGATCAGTAGGATGTTATTTAAGCCTGTCACTCGCTATGGTGGCTCAAGTTCTCTTTCGTCTGACAAGGGATGTAAATATTTGTTTTCTGTGTGATTTATGTCAAGAAATGGGCTGACATTTTACTTGCACCCTCCGACTAAACAGCACGCGGTGTGGCGCACTCTTATCTAGTCATCACTAGTTGCATCGTTAAATAACAATCGAGTTATAAACGTAGTACACAATACATGAAATGGGCTGACATTTTACTTGCACCCTCCGCTATACCGACTACACAGCACGCGGTGTGGCGCACTCTTATCTAGTCATCACTAGTTGCATCGTTAAATAACAATCGAGTTATAAACGTAGTACACAATACATAAAATGGGCTGACATTTTACTTGCACCCTCCGCTATACCGACTACACAGCACGCGGTGTGGCGCACTCTTATCTAGTCATCACTAGTTGCATCGTTAAATAACAATCGAGTTATAAACGTAGTACACAATACATAAAATGGGCTGACATTTTACTTGCACCCTCCGCTATACCGACTACACAGCACGCGGTGTGGCGCACTCTTATCTAGTCATCACTAGTTGCATCGTTAAATAACAATCGAGTTATAAACGTAGTACACAATACATAAAATGGGCTGACATTTTACTTGCACCCTCCGCTATACCGACTACACAGCACGCGGTGTGGCGCACTCTTATCTAGTCATCACTAGTTGCATCGTTAAATAACAATCGAGTTATAAACGTAGTACACAATACATAAAATGGGCTGACATTTTACTTGCACCCTCCGCTATACCGACTAAACAGCACGCGGTGTGGCGCACTCTTATCTAGTCATCACTAGTTGCATCGTTAAATAACAATCGAGTTATAAACGTAGTACACAATACATAAAATGGGCTGACATTTTACTTGCACCCTCCGCTATACCGACTACACAGCACGCGGTGTGGCGCACTCTTATCTAGTCATCACTAGTTGCATCGTTAAATAACAATCGAGTTATAAACGTAGTACACAATACATAAAATGGGCTGACATTTTACTTGCACCCTCCGCTATACCGACTACACAGCACGCGGTGTGGCGCACTCTTATCTAGTCATCACTAGTTGCATCGTTAAATAACAATCGAGTTATAAACGTAGTACACAATACATAAAATGGGCTGACATTTTACTTGCACCCTCCGCTATACCGACTACACAGCACGCGGTGTGGCGCACTCTTATCTAGTCATCACTAGTTGCATCGTTAAATAACAATCGAGTTATAAACGTAGTACACAATACATAAAATGGGCTGACATTTTACTTGCACCCTCCGCTATACCGACTACACAGCACGCGGTGTGGCGCACTCTTATCTAGTCATCACTAGTTGCATCGTTAAATAACAATCGAGTTATAAACGTAGTACACAATACATAAAATGGGCTGACATTTTACTTGCACCCTCCGCTATACCGACTAAACAGCACGCAGTGTGGCGCACTCTTATCTAGTCATCACTAGTTGCATCGTTAAATAACAATCGAGTTATAAACGTAGTACACAATACATAAAAATGGGCTGACATTTTACTTGCACCCTCCGCTATACCGACTACACAGCACGCGGTGTGGCGCACTCTTATCTAGTCATCACTAGTTGCATCGTTAAATAACAATCGAGTTATAAACGTAGTACACAATACATAAAATGGGCTGACATTTTACTTGCACCCTCCGCTATACCGACTACACAGCACGCGGTGTGGCGCACTCTTATCTAGTCATCACTAGTTGCATCGTTAAATAACAATCGAGTTATAAACGTAGTACACAATACATAAAATGGGCTGACATTTTACTTGCACCCTCCGCTATACCGACTACACAGCACGCGGTGTGGCGCACTCTTATCTAGTCATCACTAGTTGCATCGTTAAATAACAATCGAGTTATAAACGTAGTACACAATACATAAAATGGGCTGACATTTTACTTGCACCCTCCGCTATACCGACTACACAGCACGCGGTGTGGCGCACTCTTATCTAGTCATCACTAGTTGCATCGTTAAATAACAATCGAGTTATAAACGTAGTACACAATACATAAAATGGGCTGACATTTTACTTGCACCCTCCGCTATACCGACTACACAGCACGCGGTGTGGCGCACTCTTATCTAGTCATCACTAGTTGCATCGTTAAATAACAATCGAGTTATAAACGTAGTACACAATACATAAAATGGGCTGACATTTTACTTGCACCCTCCGCTATACCGACTAAACAGCACGCGGTGTGGCGCACTCTTATCTAGTCATCACTAGTAGCATCGTTAAATAACAATCGAGTTATAAACGTAGTACACAATACATAAAATGAAATATGCACATCCTCAATATGTGTTGTATAGTATCGGTTGGATATAAAATAGAAACTTTAGCAGCGATTGTGGCGATCTGTACGGAAACCAAACGTACAAGACGTTTATAGCCAATATTCTATACCTTTATCACGTAACTTTTATAATAAATAATTTATTAATCTCAAATCTGACAATTGTTTTTTGTGGGGTTCTAATTAAGAATAGGGATGTAACCTAATGGTTGCCTGTGCCCCAAATAGCTGATCCAGATCCGTATCGTGTGTCAATTTGTGTCCAATTAATCGTGTTTACTGCGAGATACCCTTCCCTAATGGCTGTACACAGTCACTCTAAGATATGTGACGCTAATAAAAGACATTGAAACAGACCCAGGTGCCGTATCGTGTATCAATTTGTGTCCAATTAATCGTGTCTACTGCGAGATACCCTCCCTCAATAGCTGTACACAGTCACTCTAAGATATGTGACGCTAATAAAAGACATTGAAACAGACCCAGGTGCCGTATCGTGTATCAATTTGTGTCCAATTAATCGTGTCTACTGCGATATACCCTCCCTTAATAGCTGTACACAGTCACTCTAAGATATGTGACGCTAATAAAAGACATTGAAACAGACCTAGGTGTTGTATCGTGTATCAATTTGTGTCCAATTAATCGTGTCTACTGCGAGATTCCCTCCCTTAATAGCTGTACACAGTCACTCTAAGATATGTGACGCTAATAAAAGACATTGAAACAGACCTAGGTGCCGCATCGTGTATTATTTTGTGTCTAATTAATCGTGTCTACTGTGAGATACCCTCCCTCAATAGCTGTACACAGTCACTCTAAGATATGTGACGCTAATAAAAGACATTGAAACAGACCTAGGTGTTGTATCGTGTATCAATTTGTGTCCAATTAATCGTGTCTACTGCGAGATTCCCTCCCTTAATAGCTGTACACAGTCACTCTAAGATATGTGACGCTAATAAAAGACATTGAAACAGACCTAGGTGTTGTATCGTGTATCAATTTGTGTCCAATTAATCGTGTCTACTGCGAGATTCCCTCCCTTAATAGCTGTACACAGTCACTCTAAGATATGTGACGCTAATAAAAGACATTGAAACAGACCTAGGTGTTGTATCGTGTATCAATTTGTGTCCAATTAATCGTGTCTACTGCGAGATTCCCTCCCTTAATAGCTGTACACAGTCACTCTAAGATATGTGACGCTAATAAAAGACATTAAAGCTGACTCCAGGTGCTGTATCGTGTTGCAATATGTGTCAAATCAGTCGTGTGTATCGCGAGAATATTACCCCAACTGTCTGTACCCACTCACTCTACAATATGTGACACTAGTACATCAGAGAGAAGTAGACTCCAGCGCCTTATCGTGTTTCAATTTGTATCCAATCAGTCGTGTGTATCGCGAGAATATTACCCTAACTGTCTGTACCCACTCACTCCACAATATGTGACACTAGGACATCAGAGAGAAGTAGACTCCAGCGCCTTATCGTGTTTCAATTTGTATCCAATCAGTCGTGTGTATCGCGAGAATATTGCCCTAACTGTCTGTACCCACTCACTCTACAATATGTGACACTAGTACATCAGAGAGAAGTAGACTCCAGCGCCTTATTGTGTTTCAATTTGTATCCAATCAGTCGTGTGTATCGCGAGAATATTGCCCTAACTGTCTGTACCCACTCACTCCACAATATGTGACACTAGTACATCAGAGAGAAGTAGACTCCAGCGCCTTATCGTGTTTCAATTTGTATCCAATCAGTCGTGTGTATCGCGAGAATATTGCCCTAACTGTCTGTACCCACTCACTCCACAGTATGTGACACTAGTACATCAGAGAGAAGTAGACTCCAGCGCCGTATTGTTTTTCAATTTGTATTTAATCAGTCGTGTGTATCGCGAGAATATTGCCCTAACTGTCTGTACCCACTCACTCCACAGTATGTGACACTAGTACATCAGAGAGAAGTAGACTCCAGCGCCGTATTGTTTTTCAATTTGTATCCAATCAGTCGTGTGTATCGGGCGAATATTGCCCTAACTGTCTGTACCTCGCTCATTAAATCTTGCGGCAAACCATCTGACCTGAGGTGACTTACTCCAGACACCACTTGAGTAATTAGTTTTAGAAAAGAGCGATATACATATTATGCAAGAAGTAAAGTGTATAGAATGTTCTTGCCCATTACTCAGGAACTTAATTAAATGTGTCTCATTAAATCTTGCGGCAGACAGTCTGATCTTCGACGACTAACACCAGACACCAGTTGTATAATTAGTTTTAGAAACTAGCGATATAGGTTACATCTGCAAGAATTAACGTGTATCGAATATTCTCGCCCATTACTCAGTAAGTTAATTAAATGTGCCTCATTAAATCTTGCGGCAAACAGTCTGACCCGTGGTGACTTACATCAGACGCCACTTGAGTAATTAGTTTTAGAAAGAATTAAAGTGTATAGATGGATCTCTTCCATTACTCAGTAAGTTAATTAAATGTGTCTCATTAAATCTTGCCGCACACAGTCTGACCTTTGGCGACTTACAAGTTACCACTTGAGTAATTAGTTTTAGAAAGAAGTAAAGTGTATAGATGGTTCTCTCCCATTACTTAGTAAGTTAATTAAATGTGTCTCATTAAATCTTGCCGCACACAGTCTGACCTTTGGCGACTTACAAGTTACCACTTGAGTAATTAGTTTTAGAAAGAAGTAAAGTGTACAGATGGTTCTCTCCCATTACTTAGTAAGTTAATTAAATGTGTCTCATTAAATCTTGCCGCACACAGTCTGACCTTTGGCGACTTACAAGTTACCACTTGAGTAATTAGTTTTAGAAAGAAGTAAAGTGCATAGATGGATCTCTTCCATTACTCAGTAAGTTAATTAAATGTGCCTCATTAAATCTTGCGGCAAACAGTCTGACCCGTGGTGACTTACATCAGACGCCACTTGAGTAATTAGTTTTAGAAAGAATTAAAGTGTATAGATGGTTCTCTTCCATTACTCAGTAAGTTAATTAAATGTGTCTCATTAAATCTTGCCGCACACAGTCTGACCTTTGGCGACTTACAAGTTACCACTTGAGTAATTAGTTTTAGAAAGAAGTAAAGTGCATAGATGGTTCTGTCCCATTACTCAGTAAGTTAATTAAATGTGCCTCATTAAATCTTGCGGCAAACAGTCTGACCCGTGGTGACTTACATCAGACGCCACTTGAGTAATTAGTTTTAGAAAGAATTAAAGTGTATAGATGGATCTCTTCCATTACTCAGTAAGTTAATTAAATGTGTCTCATTAAATCTTGCCGCACACAGTCTGACCTTTGGCGACTTACAAGTTACCACTTGAGTAATTAGTTTTAGAAAGAAGTAAAGTGTATAGATGGTTCTCTCCCATTACTCAGTAAGTTAATGAAATGTGCCTCATTAAATCTTGCGGCAAACAGTCTGACCCGTGGTGACTTACATCAGACGCCACTTGAGTAATTAGTTTTAGAAAGAATTAAAGTGTATAGATGGTTCTCTCCCATTACTCAGTAAGTTAATTAAATGTGCCTCATTAAATCTTGCCGCACACAGTCTGACCTTTGGCGACTTACAATTTACCACTTGTGTAATTAGTTTTAGAAAGAAGTAAAGTGTATAGATAGTTCTCTCCCATTACTTAGTAAGTTAATTAAATGTGTCTCATTAAATCTTGCCGCACACAGTCTGACCTTTGGCGACTTATAAGTTACCACTTGAGTAATTAGTTTTAGAAAGAAGTAAAGTGCATAGATGGATCTCTTCCATTACTCAGTAAGTTAATTAAATGTGTCTCATTAAATCTTGCCGCACACAGTCTGACCTTTGGCGACTTACAAGTTACCACTTGAGTAATTAGTTTTAGAAAGAAGTAAAGTGTATAGATGGTTCTTTCCCATTACTTAGTAAGTTAATTAAATGTGTCTCATTAAATCTTGCCGCACACAGTCTGACCTTTGGCGACTTACAAGTTACCACTTGAGTAATTAGTTTTAGAAAGAAGTAAAGTGTATAGATGGATCTCTTCCATTACTCAGTAAGTTAATTAAATGTGTCTCATTAAATCTTGCCGCACATAGTCTGACCTTTGGCGACTTACAAGTTACCACTTGAGTAATTAGTTTTAGAAAGAAGTAAAGTGTATAGATGGTTCTCTCCCATTACTTAGTAAGTTAATTAAATGTGTCTCATTAAATCTTGCCGCACACAGTCTGACCTTTGGCGACTTACAAGTTACCACTTGAGTAATTAGTTTTAGAAAGAAGTAAAGTGTATAGATGGTTCTCTCCCATTACTTAGTAAGTTAATTAAATGTGTCTCATTAAAATCTTGCCGCACACAGTCTGACCTTTGGCGCCTTACACCAGACACCACTTGAGTAATTATATTCATTTCTTTTCACTCGCTTGTATTAAAGTGTTTATATTTGAGTCATTATTCCTAAACGTTAATAAATAAGTTTACTTTAGTAAACCTAATTAGAAGACCTTTTGTTTATTTCAGAATCATATGCTATAATTAAAATTTAAAATCAAAACATTTTACTTTTGTTTTTTTATTCGGTGTTTTTTGCCTGTCAGTTATCAAATAAAAGTAAGGAATATGATGACAAATTTCGATTAAATTCTATTTTATAAGAAAATAACTTTGCACAAAATTCTAGATTGTTATTTTTGCCAATTTACTATAGCATAAATATTCAGTGCTTTTACTATTCTAAATACTTTTATATTAATTTTCTGTGTAGCCTATTTAATCGTAATTTTGGATGCAAATTTGGGATTCTTGGGTGATGATGTGTTGACCCTTGTAGCATATTGGCTAAATACGAACTTCACTACAATTGTAAACGAAAACATAAATGTACCATTCTTAATATTGATAGCAATATCAGCCAAGTAATGCATAGGCATGTTAGTCTACACTGTTCTCAAAACTGACTTTCCGGCCATGAGGGAATGTTAACAATGGCTGAGCAGGACTAGAAACTAACAGGGCACAAGCCCTACTCTTGAGAGTACATATGAGATGTCATACAAACACGGCGATCATGTGGCTACTGCAAATAGAAGCTAAATAATGCATAGGCATGTTAGTCTACACTGTTCTCAAAACTGACTTTCTGGCCATGAGGGAATGTTAACAACGGCTGAGCAGGATGAGCACTAACAGGGCACGAACTCTTGAGAGTACATATGAGATATCATACAAACACGGTGATCATGAGGCTACTGCAAATGGAAGCTAAATAATGCACCAGATAGATTCAATCGTTATGAGGACAAGGAAACCGTCATCAATCAATCAATATTTATTGCAGAGACATGATTCACATGTATAGCAACCGACAATTTCAAAGGTCAAATCTAAAGTTTGGTACATTCTCGTTACATCAGGATCACACTTATATATACAATTCAACATTCATGCAAACTTTCATCCATTTTCCAAATGTCCACCTACTTCGCCGAACTTAATCTCCTAGTTTTAGGTGTGTCAGTCAAATTACAAAACCTCGGTAATTTTATAAAATGCTTCTTGACGCTAAGAAGCATTCCAAAAGAGTTTTGAGCATCTCAGGTATTGCTGAATTTTTATACAATTGGGCAGTTTGTTGATGAAGTGAACACCTGCTTGTGACGGCTGATGTTCGTAACCTACCGTGCTGTGTCTACCAGTTCGATAGTTTCCCCTGCCTCTGGTCACATACGTATGAACGTCTTGGCCAGTAGTCGTGGCACATTTAGACGTACAGAACAGAGTTGTTTCGAAAATTTAGTGACATGGTTGTCAACAGCTGAAATGTTTTGAATGTCTCTCTACAATACTCTTTGAAATTCAAATGAGCGATTATTCGTATCTCTCGCTTTTTCAATTTGAATACTTTCATCAAATGTTTGTTTGAACAGGCACCCCACCACTCCGTATGTAATGTGCGGGTAAGGCAAGCCATAATATGCCGTCACCAGAATCTCAGTCGGCCAATACCTCAAAACATAAATTGGCAGATAATTGGCGTAAACATGGACAATTAGACCATTCCATGTCAACTCTCGGTTTATGTATATTCCAGGGAATTTAGTTCTCTCAATAAATCTTACATAATTGAATGGAACAAACAGGGCCACATTCTCGGTCTGTATGACGCAGAGTACAGTTAATGACATTGGAGTTTGATGTGTTTGTTTTGAAATTCAGGCTGTTGCAATGTTGAACACAATTGTTGATTTCAACCAAAGTCTGTTCTTCTAAGAGATTTTCATTTTGCACTGAATAAAAAATTGTGTCATCATCATACTGCACGACTTTTTCTGCAGTAGTGATTACCCAATGTCATCGACATACTCGTATGTGAGAAACAGAATTAGACTAAGAATTTATCCCCATAGTTCAACTGAATTGAATTTCAAATTTAAATAACTTTAATTCTGTTGCTTGGAAACTATCTAGTAGTTTATGTTCAACACACTCGAATGCTTTTGTTAAGTCAAGAAACATATCTAGAGTGGTATGCGACAACCAAGATCAGGCTCACAACAGTTCCTGTAGTCGACTTACGTTTCTTTCCTTATACCAAACCTATTCTCTGAAAGTTTGTTGTGTCTATACTACAGCATTCTTGTCAAATTTGCTTTATTTTCAATTTTGCACAAAACTTGAAAACTGGGATAGGCTAGTAATTGTTTGTAAAAATGGGATCGTTCTTTTAGGAAATGGGGTTAACCTTCGCGGTGATAAGGAGTGAGGGAAAAACTTGTTGAAAATACAAGTTAATCAGTTGAGGGAGAGGATTGAGTTACATTTATAAAATTCCATTTATCTTTGGAAGTGTTGAAAAGAGCAATGTTTTCAGGCCTTATATCTATTTCTGTTTTGGTAATTTAGGGCTTCCTTTTAATTCTATTTCCACTGATTATAACCATAGTGGTCGGAGATGGCGGTGTTTGGAAAATTGGAAATGACGTCTGTGGGTTGTTGCAGTTACTCTTGTTGGAGTGATCAACAAAGTTGCCAGTCAGGACGAATTCTTATTATTGGTAGATCAAGTCTGTAAGTAAAGATTTGAATTTTGAAAAAATTTCGTCTTTTCCGCTGGAAGACCTATATACAAGTATTTTATTTTTTTTTAAGGGTGAATTGTCCGATTAAAGTTTGGGATCGATTGCTTCAAAATCTCGTTCGACAGTTTCTTGAATTGAAAATATGGAGAGTGAGAGTTGAATTTTCAAACATATGATTCATGAGATAAGAATTTCATTGTTGAAACCGCTTTCGGTCAAAGCAAGAACATCTGTTTCTTAATTTTCACACATCAGTTGGATTTCATTCCTTTTTTTTGTTTTTTTGTGGCCGATTGGCAATTTTGGCAAAGCAGTCGTATTTTTGTACTAACCGTTAATTTACTCCGTCGGATAACTGGTGATCCACTGACTGCCTCGCCATATGTATTATGCTGCTGTCTGCCAGCCGACTCCTCCGGGACAGCAGTGGGTGCAGTCATGGTGGCTAAAGTGGTGGTCGCCACTGGAGGTATCACGGCTGCGCGAACCTCGTAGGTTTAGGAGATCTCGGGGAGATGAGACACGAAACGATCATTCCTGCCATCAGACGCTTCCCCATCATAGGGAGGTGTTGACCATCTCTCGTGAAGAATCTCCAGCCGATTCCGTCAAATCTCAGTAGGCGTGTGTTGTGCCGAGCAGCCGATTGTTCGATGAAGGCGTTTACGAACACAGTCTCCTCGTTTATAGGGTGGTCAGGAACCAGGTCATATCGGTACAGCAGGGTAGTGAGCAGAAACTTGGCCAGACCGCGGTGACACAGATATTCTGCTGCTCGCCGACTGCCAGTTCGTTGGTGCCGGCGCCGGCGATTGGCTCTTCGCAGCTCCGGTCGGACTCAGATGGTGTGTGTCCGGGGTTCATAATGTCGATTAGCTGGGCGCCGGGCTTGTAATTCCGCCAACTGAGAGCGCGGAGCTGGTCCTCTCACTCACACGTCCCGCGATATGGGGCTGTGGCTGTCGCCTTTCTAGTGGGAAACAAATTTGAACGAGTTACTGATAACAATCTGATTTCTGGTTTTAACGATTAGTATATGACGTCATGCAAACACGGCGATCACGTTTCCGTTGCAAGTGGAAGCTAAATAATGCTCTAGAATAAGTACAATCATTATGAGGTTGAGAAAACCGCCATACGAAACAAGATAGCACTGTAATGATGTGAATGAGATACGAAACTGATAGAATATACATTTATATTGTTGAAACTGTTAGCTCTCAATGTTTTAATAATATATCAAGGACCACAGATACGTTATGAGGTGGAGACAACTGTCCTGAATTATTGATCAACGTGATCGCAATAATGAACACTCATGAGGAAACTGTTAGCTCTCATTGTTGTAATAATGTATCAAGGACCACATATACGTTATGAGGTGGACACACTGTCCTGAAGTATTGATCAACGTGAACGCAATAATGAGCACTCATGAGGAAACTGTTAGCTCTCATTGTTGTAATAATGTATCAAGGACCACATATACGTTATGAGGTGGACACACTGTCCTGAATTATTGATCAACGTGAACGCGATAAAGAGCACTCATGAGGAAACTGTTAGCTCTCAATGTTACGTCACTTCTTTTCAAATTCTTTTCACAAAACGTTTGGTGCATAGAGTTTTTAAACAGAAATTTACGGACTAAAGTTATAAACTAAGTGCTTTTAATAGTTCTCAAACATAATTTAAGTAACATCATACAAGTGATTTCTATTCAACCCAGATGGATGTTTAATTTTGATAAGATTTCTTTTGATATCTTTGTAAATCATGAGGAATGTGCGTGTATCTCTAGGGTTTTGGAAGGTTTTGAATACAAAAATATAGTTGTTTAAGTGTTGCATCCTTATTTCAACCCAATGGGTGGTTAATTTGCATAACACACTGTATTATTTTTCTGTTGAGAGCATTAGGTGTGCGTGCTTTACATTCCACCTTCTAGAACATTGAGAAGTTGAAAAACGAAATATTGTTGTTTAGGGGTTGCAGCTCCATTTCATGTTTGATTGTTATGAAAATACTTGAGTTTTATATTTAACTCATGAGGCATATGTGTGCCTAAGTCCAACCTCCTGGTATATCGTGAAATATGTTGTATAACATATTTTGTAATGTTTCTGTCTTTTTTATATACCGCACCAATCCCCAGACTGACATCTAAACAATATTTGAACGCGATGTAATACCGAAATACTTGGTTTAAACACCGGCTGCATAAGACTAACCCTCAATGCAGATGTTTTCGCCTAATTTGATGGTAACGTATACACATTATTTTACTCACTTAGTGTGAATGATATTTATGATTCTCCAATATATCTAACACAATCCTGTTATTTATGAACAAAGCCTATTACAATCATGTTGGACAAAATACCGATCGTTCACTGTACATATTTAACCCTATACCGATTCACTCCTTGAGTGTTAACGATTTAAAATTGACTTCATGTATTAAAATGTTGTTTAAATTTCAAACATTCTTTATACGATGAATAAGATAAACGGAGTGTTACTTTATTTAGACGAGTATATTATATCTCGGTTTGAAGCAATATTTCAACACAGATGTGTTATTTAAAGCTGAACATATTAAAAAGAGTATTTGCAAAAAGAACCACTGTTTCACTGTTATTCACGTCAAGGTTTACAAAGACGAAATAAGAGTTTCCGATTTCACATTCACAGTGTAAACATTCTAAAGGGTAAATGTGGGGAAAGAGAGAAAGAGAGAGAGAGAGAGAGAGCGATGTTGAACATAAGCAGCGTCTGCTTCACTTGATGGCATGACACAACATCTAGATTTAACTAAGCTTGTTTGCTTTCATACATTGAGATTTCTTTAGTATGTAGAAATAGACTAACGTACAATTTTAAATAATACTTCTTTGAGTAATTCTTAATAATTATATTTGCAGTTTATATTTATTTACAGTGTCTTAAATTACCGGTAAATATGATTTGATGAGGTTACTGATCAATACCTTAAAAACTTGTGACAACTTAAGTAACAGAGATAACGATAATATAGTAATTTTAAACAATTGATATATTATCAGGAAGTAAAACGTTATTGTGAACTAGTAAAGGAAAACTGTTAGTTCCATACTTCTCCGTACTATACGTTCTGAGTTGAAACGCACCCGCCCGTACAAACAGTGTAATGGGTGTTAACTGTCACTAAGAACAATTGATATATTATCAGGAAGTAATGCGTTATTGTGATCTAGGAAAGGAAAACTGTTAGTTACATACTTCTCCGTACTACACGTTCTGAGTTGAAACGCACCCGCCCGTACAAACAGTGTAATGGGTGTTAACTGTCACTAAGAACAATTGATATATTATCAGGAAGTAATGCGTTATTGTGATCTAGGAAAGGAAAACTGTTAGTTCCATACTTCTCCGTACTACGCGTTCTGAGTTGAAACGCACCCGCCCGTACAAACAGTGTAATGGGTGTTAACTGTCACTAAGAACAATTGATATATTATCAGGAAGTAGTAATGCGTTATTGTGATCTAGGAAAGGAAAACTGTTAGTTCCATACTTCTCCGTACTATACGTTCTGAGTTGAAACGCACCCGCCCGTACAAACAGTGTAATGGGTGTTAACTGTCACTAAGAACAATTGATATATTATCAGGAAGTAATGCGTTATTGTGATCTAGGAAAGGAAAACTGTTAGTTCCATACTTCTCCGTACTACACGTTCTGAGTTGAAACGCACCCGCCCGTACAAACAGTGTAATGGGTGTTAACTGTCACTAAGAACAATTGATATATTATCAGGAAGTAATGCGTTATTGTGATCTAGGAAAGGAAAACTGTTAGTTCCATACTTCTCCGTACTACACGTTCTGAGTTGAAACGCACCCGCCCGTACAAACAGTGTAATGGGTGTTAACTGTCACTAAGAACAATTGATATATTATCAGGAAGTAAAACGTTATTGTGATCTAGTAAAGGAAAACTGTTAGTTCCATACTTCTCCGTACTACACGTTCTGAGTTGAAACGCACCCGCCCGTACAAACAGTGTAATGGGTGTTAACTGTCACTAAGAACAATTGATATATTATCAGGAAGTAATGCGTTATTGTGATCTAGGAAAGGAAAACTGTTAGTTCCATACTTCTCCGTACTACACGTTCTGAGGTGAAACGCACCCGCCCGTACAAACAGTGTAATGGGTGTTAACTGTCACTAAGAACAATTGATATATTATCAGGAAGTAATGCGTTATTGTGATCTAGGAAAGGAAAACTGTTAGTTCCATACTTCTCCGTACTATACGTTCTGAGTTGAAACGCACCCGCCCGTACAAACAGTGTAATGGGTGTTAACTGTCACTAAGAACAATTGATATATTATCAGGAAGTAATGCGTTATTGTGATCTAGGAAAGGAAAACTGTTAGTTCCATACTTCTCCGTACTATACGTTCTGAGTTGAAACGCACCCGCCCGTACAAACAGTGTAATGGGTGTTAACTGTCACTAAGAACAATTGATATATTATCAGGAAGTAATGCGTTATTGTGATCTAGGAAAGGAAAACTGTTAGTTCCATACTTCTCCGTACTACACGTTCTGAGTTGAAACGCACCCGCCCGTACAAACAGTGTAATGGGTGTTAACTGTCACTAAGAACAATTGATATATTATCAGGAAGTAATGCGTTATTGTGATCTAGGAAAGGAAAACTGTTAGTTCCATACTTCTCCGTACTACACGTTCTGAGTTGAAACGCACCCGCCCGTACAAACAGTGTAATGGGTGTTAACTGTCACTAAGAACAATTGATATATTATCAGGAAGTAATGCGTTATTGTGATCTAGGAAAGGAAAACTGTTAGTTCCATACTTCTCCGTACTACACGTTCTGAGTTGAAACGCACCCGCCCGTACAAACAGTGTAATGGGTGTTAACTGTCACTAAGAAACAATTGATATATTATCAGGAAGTAATGCGTTATTGTGATCTAGGAAAGGAAAACTGTTAGTTCCATACTTCTCCGTACTACACGTTCTGAGTTGAAACGCACCCGCCCGTACAAACAGTGTAATGGGTGTTAACTGTCACTAAGAACAATTGATATATTATCAGGAAGTAATGCGTTATTGTGATCTAGGAAAGGAAAACTGTTAGTTCCATACTTCTCCGTACTACACGTTCTGAGTTGAAACGCACCCGCCCGTACAAACAGTGTAATGGGTGTTAACTGTCACTAAGAACAATTGATATATTATCAGGAAGTAATGCGTTATTGTGATCTAGGAAAGGAAAAACTGTTAGTTCCATACTTCTCCGTACTACACGTTCTGAGTTGAAACGCACCCGCCCGTACAAACAGTGTAATGGGTGTTAACTGTCACTAAGAACAATTGATATATTATCAGGAAGTAATGCGTTATTGTGATCTAGGAAAGGAAAACTGTTAGTTCCATACTTCTCCGTACTACACGTTCTGAGTTGAAACGCACCCGCCCGTACAAACAGTGTAATGGGTGTTAACTGTCACTAAGAACAATTGATATATTATCAGGAAGTAATGCGTTATTGTGATCTAGGAAAGGAAAACTGTTAGTTCCATACTTCTCCGTACTACACGTTCTGAGTTGAAACGCACCCGCCCGTACAAACAGTGTAATGGGTGTTAACTGTCACTAAGAACAATTGATATATTATCAGGAAGTAATGCGTTATTGTGATCTAGGAAAGGAAAACTGTTAGTTCCATACTTCTCCGTACTACACGTTCTGAGTTGAAACGCACCCGCCCGTACAAACAGTGTAATGGGTGTTAACTGTCACTAAGAAACAATTGATATATTATCAGGAAGTAATGCGTTATTGTGATCTAGGAAAGGAAAACTGTTAGTTCCATACTTCTCCGTACTACACGTTCTGAGTTGAAACGCACCCGCCCGTACAAACAGTGTAATGGGTGTTAACTGTCACTAAGAACAATTGATATATTATCAGGAAGTAATGCGTTATTGTGATCTAGGAAAGGAAAACTGTTAGTTCCATACTTCTCCGTACTACACGTTCTGAGTTGAAACGCACCCGCCCGTACAAACAGTGTAATGGGTGTTAACTGTCACTAAGAACAATTGATATATTATCAGGAAGTAATGCGTTATTGTGATCTAGGAAAGGAAAACTGTTAGTTCCATACTTCTCCGTACTACACGTTCTGAGTTGAAACGCACCCGCCCGTACAAACAGTGTAATGGGTGTTAACTGTCACTAAGAACAATTGATATATTATCAGGAAGGAATGCGTTATTGTGATCTAGGAAAGGAAAACTGTTAGTTCCATACTTCTCCGTACTACACGTTCTGAGTTGAAACGCACCCGCCCGTACAAACAGTGTAATGGGTGTTAACTGTCACTAAGAACAATTGATATATTATCAGGAAGTAATGCGTTATTGTGATCTAGGAAAGGAAAACTGTTAGTTCCATACTTCTCCGTACTACACGTTCTGAGTTGAAACGCACCCGCCCGTACAAACAGTGTAATGGGTGTTAACTGTCACTAAGAACAATTGATATATTATCAGGAAGTAATGCGTTATTGTGATCTAGGAAAGGAAAACTGTTAGTTCCATACTTCTCCGTACTACACGTTCTGAGTTGAAACGCACCCGCCCGTACAAACAGTGTAATGGGTGTTAACTGTCACTAAGAAACAGCTGTCAAAATAAGACAGCTGATATAATTGTTTACTTTCTTAAAATGGAATGTTACTAGTGGAACTTCTGTCGGAAATATTGATCAGTGAGATCTGTAGAAATACCATTCCACGTAAACTGAACACTATGTGTTATATGGTGGTTGTGAGTATAATAGACAGTTGACCCTGGAGTGTACAACGACAGGTGTGAACTTCAACCGATCACATCGCCTACATTGGGCTAGGCCTACACGTGTTGCATATGACCTTCAAGGTAAATATTATTTTCATTTATATATACACAGGCCTTCAACATAGGCAGTTAATTTTGACCTACACACATGCAAACCACATCATACTTTGGCTGTTTGAACAACCTACAATCTCGAACTTCGACATTAGGGACCAACAAACATCAGGCTGTGTTTAACTTACACACTGGAACTTCTATATACGGTACAACAACTCCGAGTAGTTTCAAATCTTGACCTACACACAAGCAAACGACATCATACTTTGGCTGTTTGAACAACCTACAATCTCGAACTTCGACATTAGGGACCAACAAACATCAGGCTGTGTTTAACTTACACACTGGAACTTCTATATACGGTACAACAACTCCGAGTAGTTTCAAATCTTGACCTACACACAAGCAAACGACATCATACTTTGGCTGTTTGAACAACCTACAATCTCGAACTTCGACATTAGGGACCAACAAACATCAGGCTGTGTTTAACTTACACACTCGAACTTCTATATACGGTACAACAACTCAGAGTAGTTTCAAATCTTGATCTACACACAAGCAAACGACATCATACTTTGGCTGTTTGAACAACCTACAATCTCGAACTTCGACATTAGGGACCAACAAACATCAGGCTGTGTTTAACTTACACACTCGAACTTCTATATACGGTACAACAACTCCGAGTAGTTTCAAATCTTGACCTACACACAAGCAAACGACATCATACTTTGGCTGTTTGAACAACCTACAATCTCGAACTTCGACATTAGAGACCAACAAACATCGGGCTGTGTTTAAACTTACACACTCGAATTTCTATATACGGTACAACAACTCCGAGTAGTTTTAAATCTTGTCCTACACACAAGCAAACCACATCATACTTTGGCTGTTTTGAACAACCTACAATCTCGAACTTCGACATTAGGGACCAACAAACATCAGGCTGTGTTTAACTTACACACTGGAACTTCTATATACGGTACAACAACTCCGAGTAGTTTCAAATCTTGACCTACACACAAGCAAACGACATCATACTTTGGCTGTTTGAACAACCTACAATCTCGAACTTCGACATTAGGGACCAACAAACATCAGGCTGTGTTTAAACTTACACACTCGAACTTCTATATACGGTACAACAACTCCGAGTAGTTTCAAATCTTGTCCTACACACAAGCAAACCACATCATACTTTGGCTGTTTGAACAACCTACAATCTCGAACTTCGACATTAGGGACCAACAAACATCAGGCTGTGTTTAACTTACACACTCGAACTTCTATATACGGTACAACAACTCCGAGTAGTTTCAAATCTTGACCTACACACAAGCAAACGACATCATACTTTGGCTGTTTGAACAACCTACAATCTCGAACTTCGACATTAGGGACCAACAAACATCAGGCTGTGTTTAACTTACACACTCGAACTTCTATATACGGTACAACAACTCCGAGTAGTTTCAAATCTTGTCCTACACACAAGCAAACCACAACATCCTTTGGCTGTTTGAACAACCTACAATCTCGAACTTCGACATTAGGGACCAACAAACATCAGGCTGTGTTTAACTTCCACACTGGAACTTCTATATACGGTACAACAACAACTGTATATATTATATAGGTCTCAAATCTTGACCTACACATCTGTTATACTTTGTACCGCGATCAACTAGGAGTTACGTTCTTTTTCTCTGAAATAATATTAGTATTATTATATTCCCATTTTGTTACTAAAGCTACATTTTAATTTTATCTTAATTTTAACCGTTTCTGCGCCTGTATGTAATTATGTTGAACAGTAAGTAAACGGTACATACAAACAAGCCTGTGTCGCTCCAAGTGTAATTAGGTAAGTATTATTTTAAACCGAAATACAGATTACATTATATTACTGCAAAAATTTATTCAAAACAATATAAATTTAAAATAGTTATTAAATAAACGTTTTGGCCAATGCATACTTTAGTGATGTTATGATCTGTGAAATACAACATGTAAACCTTCAGTCATATTTTCTTCTATATTAAAGAACTATAAGGAATTCCTAGATATCAGTTAACGGAGATAGAATAGTTGCTGCCCACATATACGCTAATAAAAATCATCGTACTATGAACCGCGCATAAACTAACCCTAACAATATGGAGTTGATGGAAACTCAAACTATTGTTTTTGATAAGAGTCATGAATAAAAATATTTTCTTGTTTTATGAAATAAAAGGATAACCTAGATTGTATTGAAGAAGTGTGTTTGGCCCACTGAGAATCAATTATTTTCAGGAATATTTTTATCCATTTTAAAGGATTTCTAAAACGTACTTTTTACGAACATACTCGATAGGAAATCGTGTGTAAAGCCGAAAGTAAACTGCTAGTAGGTACGTATCTAGAATAGTTATTCTAAACGTACTTGTTTACGAACATTCTCGATAGGAAATCGTGTGTAAAGTCCAAAGTAACTGCTAGTAGGTACGTATCTAGAATAGTTATTCTAAACGTACTTGTTTACGAACATTCTCGATAGGAAATCGTGTGCAATACGAAATTGATACTACAATATTTTTCCTTCTTTTTAAAATTCCTAAACTTATTACACAAAACTTATACTCTATGTAAAGGCAATCGACATTGGAGAGTAAAGGAAGTTTCCGGCAAAGTATTTTTAATGGAACTATATCTCAGTGTATATTATATGGGAAAATAGATTAATTGTAGGCTAGGAAAACAAATATAACCAATTGTATCACTATAACTACAGTATATAGTGATGATATATCAAATGTTGGGACATATCTCATTGTAATAGAGTGTTACGTAAAACGGCCCCAGCAATGTGTTATTGAGTGAAGAGACGAGAGTAACATGTCCGAGGCATTCCTCTCTATATTTAGTCTTCACTTCTCCTTCACTACGAATTGCTTGCACAGATAAATTTTTAGTTCATTAAGAAAACTCAGTTATGTCTATTACTACGCGTAATCAGAATGTACTCACAGTCTGGTATTTACTACATACATTTATTACAAATAAACTTACACTTTACAACTAATGATTTTTGGAAACGTATATCAATTGATTATAGAACAATAGCCTCTCCTCACAACAAAGCGACCATTAGGTTTGGAAATAATGAAATGTGGTTAGAGATCCCTGTTCGATCACATTCTTGTGGTTTCTATGAAAGTCCAAACATTGTTCACATTGTAATTCTTGGAACCATTCAAATGTGATTCTCTGTGCTGTTATTCGTAATATTACATCACGTGATTGGACGTGATTATTTACCATCCCATTTTGTGTGTGTGTTGTATTAATAAGGCTGAGTGTAAGTTTAGGCCTCTCCTTCACAATTACTAAGTACATTTAAGTAGAGACAAGTATTAATATTAATATATAATGTTAAATCTAAAGCGTGTTTTAATATAAGTTACTTTAGCATTTTAGTGCAATTTTCAAATAATTGGTTTTAATATTTTAAACCGGTAAAAATTGTGTTTTACCTACTTTTTATTTCTGTGATTCACTTGCCTTGAAATATTCAAGTTGTAGCGTTTTAAACTGTTTTTTGTAATCTTTGTTGTAGTTTGTGTGTTGTAATGTATGTTATTGTGATTTAGTTGTTAAGCATTTATTAGGCATATAACATTTGATGCAAGTCTGAAAAACAGTTTTGTACTAAAAAACGCTAAAGAAATAAAGGAATTTTTATTTAATTGAGTTAATTATATTATACGATACTAAAAAGAGAAGGTTTGTAGCTGAGGTTGTACGTTTAGAAACAGCTTTTCTAACATACAGTCTGTTTTGGACTGCCTTTATTTATATTTATTATCTTATCGACGTAACACTATTTTTCATTACGCCTTTAAAATATTGTCTATTACATATGTAATATATATATATATATATATATATATATATATATATAGGCTATATATACATTTTATTCACCCTTACGAAAGACAAGCTTCTTAAGAAGTAGAATCTGTTTCAAATAATTCATTCAAATTGTGTTCGAATGATAGTTTTGTTTATCATATACTCGTATTTTTAAACCCATATCAGACTTTAATTCTAAATATAACAGTAATTTACCATTGCTATTTTATAGTCATATGGTGTTTATGGTAATTCCATAAAATTCAAAAAAATAAATTAGAATTAGTATAATTTCAAATAATAACAAGATATTAGAAATGTTTTCATGTTGTATGCATCATCAAAAACTTAAATTAGATTATAGATCCAAATTTTTATATAATTTCTGTTTTCAGTTGTCAAAAAGATTAAGCTGTGGTTAAGATGAAACTCTAGATAGCTGCCAGCGAATTATTTGTGTCTCCCCTTCCAGTATCGGCATACTGCGTAATAAATATCTCAATACTAATAGTTTAAGCTACGATTATGCGCTAATAATGACAGAATACTGGTTAGCTGCCAGCGAAGTATGTGTGACTCCACTTCCAGCATGGGCATACTGCGTAATAAATATCCCAATGCTAATGATTAAAGCTAAGATTATGCGCTAATAATGACAGAAACGCTGGTTAGCTGACAGCCGCGTATTTGTGACTCCACTTCCAGCATGGGCATACTGCGTAATAAATATCCCAATGCTAATGATTAAAGCTACGACTATACGCTAATAATGACAGAACGCTGGTTAGCTGACAGCCGCGTATTTGTGACTCCACTTCCAAGCATGGGCATACTGCGTAATAAATATCCCAATGCTAATGATTAAAGCTACGACTATACGCTAATAATGACAGAACGCTGGTTAGCTGACAGCCACGTATTTGTGACTCCACTTCCAGCATGGACATACTATGCATCATCAAAAACTTAAATTAGATTTATAGATCCAAATTTTTATATAATTTCTGTTTTTCAGTTGTCAAAAAGATTAAGCTGTGGTTAAGATGAAACTCTAGATAGCTGCCAGCGAATTATTTGTGTCTCCCCTTCCAGTATCGGCATACTGCGTAATAAATATCTCAATACTAATAGTTTAAGCTACGATTATGCGCTAATAATGACAGAATACTGGTTAGCTGCCAGCGAAGTATGTGTGACTCCACTTCCAGCATGGGCATACTGCGTAATAAATATCCCAATGCTAATGATTAAAGCTAAGATTATGCGCTAATAATGACAGAACGCTGGTTAGCTGACAGCCGCGTATTTGTGACTCCACTTCCAGCATGGGCATACTGCGTAATAAATATCCCAATGCTAATGATTAAAGCTACGACTATACGCTAATAATGACAGAAACGCTGGTTAGCTGACAGCCGCGTATTTGTGACTCCACTTCCAGCATGGGCATACTGCGTAATAAATATCCCAATCCTAATGATTAAAGCTACGACTATACGCTAATAAATGACAGAACGCTGGTTAGCTGACAGCCGCGTATTTGTGACTCCACTTCCAGCATGGGCATACTGCGTAATAAATATCCCAATGCTAATGATTAAAGCTACGACTATACGCTAATAATGACAGAACGCTGGTTAGCTGACAGCCACGTATTTGTGACTCCACTGTCCAGCATGGACATACTGCATTATAAATGTCCTCAATGCTAATGGTTAAAGCTACGTCTATGCGGTAATAATGACCACCCGTCAGCGGCCAGCGAGCATACAAAAATGTCACCTACGCGGAAAGCCGTGAGACGCTCCCCCAGTCCTGACATTCTGCAGAGCAAAGGATGCTCTGCAAACTTAAAAGAAAATTCAGTTTTTTTTAGGTAGCCCACTTTACAGCAAAGGACTAAAATTGACAGACCAAAATCGGCAAAATCAGACACATAAAAAATTACATGTTCAAGGTTCCCTAAGACTACTCCACCAAAAACACTCAGTACGCAACCAACAAATTGGATGAAATTCAGCTGATGTGTGAGGAGCTGAAATCAGACATTCTCGTTGTAACCGAGAAACGGTTTTAACAACGAAAACCTTGAACTATGCAAAATTCCAAATTACAAATTGGCAGAAGTGTACTGTCGCCAGACCTCCAAAGGAGGTAGTGTAGCAATTTTTTCTGAGACAAAAATTTAGTTTTTACAAAAATTTCCAATCAAAGTAACGACCGCGAAAGATTTCGAAGTAGTTGGGATCAAAGTACAAACTAACAGGTCAACATTAATTGTTATAGGGATTTACAGGTCTCTCAGTGGAAATGAATATCAGTTTTTTTTTTAATTCGAAGCGTTACTCACTGACCTGACTAATCATCAATTACGATTACGTCTTGATCTCTCAACGTGGATGCGATGGACAGCAACCATCCATCCACCAAGCGACTAGTCGATCTGCTGAGGTCATTTGGCCTTGAACTCCTGGTCAAAACTCCAACGAGAGTGACGGCCACAACACAGTCGGCTATTGATAATGTCATTACGAACATTGAAAATGTCCACAGTGTCGGTGGTCAACACAGCTATCTCGGACCCACTATGGCCAAGAGGCTGTCATTAGTTGAAAACAAATCGTGAGGGAACCAAAAACTATCAAAAACAATAAGAGACACAAGGCCAGAAAATATCGCTCTCCTCAACGCTTCCCTTTCAAAAGAAAAGTGGAATTTTTCTAAATTTGTCTCAATCCCGTAGAGCTGCAGCAGTTCCAAATTTTCAATGAATGTTTGAGTTTTCCACCTCAACACCTGTTGCCTACAAAAACGGTTACAAAGTTCGTCCAAAGAAGGTAATCAATACTTGGATCACCAAAGGTATTCTGGTTTTCGAGAGAAAAACTCAAGCTTTTTTTCTCCGAAATAAATAAAAAATCAGCCAATGAAACAGTTCAAAAATCTTTTTTCGACGAAATTATAAAAAAAATTACAGAAAGGTGATCCAAGCTGCAAAAGCGTATGATGTCTCAAAATCAATTATTTCTACAAAAAACGTTTCCAAAAACTGTATGGGGCATCATTAACAATAAACATCAAGAATTTAAGCAAATCACAGTCAAAATTGGGGACACACTTGTGAGTAATGCTTCGAGGGTTGCAGACGAGTTTAACGGCTTTTTGCGTCTGTTGCTTGTGGACGGGGCCCTCTTCCATCAATGCCACAGGGGAACCCCCACGCGTAGACAGAGCCCAATAGCCTCAATGCCTCTGACTCCCGTAGTTGAGGAAGAGCTTGATAGAATTATTCAAGAACTCCCAGCCAAAAAATCAAATGATCTAGAATTGAGATCCATGTGGTTAATAAAAAAATGTTCAAGGCATATTGTAAAACCACTCACTCAATTAGTCAATTTGTCTTTTAACTCAGGAGTTTTTCCCTCACTCCTAAAAATTGCAAAAGTGCATCCAATTTTCAAGAAAGAAAACCCCTGTTCAATAAATTAACTATCGGCCTGTCTCAATTTTGCCTATCTTAAGCAAAATATTTGAAAAACTTTTTCTAGCGAGAATGCTTTACTTCTTAAATAAAAACAACCAGCTTTCTGAACACACCAATTTGGATTCAGGAAAAATTAAATCGACAATAGACGCAGTGGTGAGTCTGGTTGATATGGTTGTAGAGGGGCTTAGAAACGTCAGGATCACACATTAAGTGTGTGTTCCTTGACCTTTCTAAAGCATTCGACTGCGTTGACCATGAAGTACTGCTTGACAGACTACAATCTCATGGCATCAGATGAGTGCCGCTCTTTATGGCTTAAATCATTTTTAAGTCAGAGAGCTCAAGTGGTTCAGATCTCAAAAAAATTTTCCAAACCAATGCAACTGAGTTATGGAGTTCCCCAGGGCTCTATACTCAGCCCAATCCTTTTCCTGTTGTATGTCAACGACGTACATTCATCGCTTCTGCATGGGAAAATCGTGCAGTATGCTGATGACACGACTCTCTGTTTCAGAGATAGCTCACAAGAAGGTTTTGGAACTAAAAACCTTTGTCGATATCAACAATTGTGTTTCAATATTTCAATAGCCTCAACCTTCAAACAAATTCTTCGAAATCCAACGTGCTAAATTTCGCACTGCGCCCAGTGGACTCCCAATGTGGGTCAGCTGTCATGTTGGCAGATTCCATATTGGAAGAAGTCTACTCCGCAAAATTCTTTGGAATACTCCTCGATCGAGGGTTTTGACATGGAATAACCACATTGACCATGTGTGTACCAAACTGTCCTCAGGAATATATGTTTTGAGGTCCTTGGCCCGGTATTGCCCCAGTCAGGTATTGATTGTGGCATATTATGGGCTAATTCACTCTCACCCTTCCTATGGGGTGGTGTTGTGGGGGGCCTGTGCAGGCAATAATCTCCTGAGGGTGTTCAAATTACAAAAAAAAAGCGATTCGTAATATCGCAAAGTTGAATTTCAGAGAGTCGTGCAGGACAGCATTCCAAAATTTGAAACTGTTGACTTTGCCCAGTCTCTAAATTTTAGAAATATCTTTGTTTCCGTTTGTCTAAATGTGCCCTTACCAGGGGGACGTGACATACACGGGTATGAGACTAGAGGAAGAGATAACTACCGAACTGGAAGACACAGAACGGTAGTTTATGAGCACTTGCCTTCACAGGCAGGTGTTCACTTCATCAACAGATTGCAAAATTCTATGAAAAAAACGCCCCAAACGCCCAAGGCGTCAAAAGCTCGTCTTAAGCGCTTTCTGGTATCAAAGGCATTCTACAGCGTTGATGAGTTTCTGGCGTTTAACTGGGAGACCGCCCAATTCGATAACTGACTCCAGCGCTGTAAGTGGGTTGAAATTGGCGAAGGATGAATGAATGAGGACTGGAAAGTATGAAAAATTATGTAAGTTTGAATGTGGTAGTTGTGTGGTATGAGAGTTTAAAATTTAGAAATAATTATGACGTTTGCCATACAATGTGAACAAATTGTTGCGAGCAATTAAAGATTTGATTTGATTTGACAGACCGCTGATTAGCGGAGAGCCGCGTATTTGTGACTCCACTTCCAGCATGGGCATACTGTATTATTAATGTCTCAATGCTAATGGTTAAAGCTACGACTGTAGGCTAATAATGACGGAAACGCTGTTACGGTTGTGT
>NW_025777796.1:0-21772 GCF_021130785.1 Homalodisca vitripennis | reverse complement strand
ATGGAAAACAACTATTACTAATTCTTTCGGTTCTATGATCTTACATCCAAGTAACTGACATCTGTAATGCAGGGACTATTATTTTTTGCTTTGTATTCTTGATGAAAGTCACCAGGTTTTAATATAAAAGACATTTTGTATTCTTCCACAGTTTTAATTTGGACATCTCAGCTGAATCGCTGATGTCCTTTTAAAGTAGACACTCAGATTCATTTACTCATTGGCTTCATACAACAAAAGTCTCTAAATTCAGCACAATGGCATTTGAAAATATGGAGGAGAACAAAATAATTACTCTGTTTTTGGTTTTTTATTTTATATAAAGCAGTCTATAACAATAACAAGTCAAGAAGTTGAAATCGTAGTATAGGTATAATATTGAGCAATATTTTATCAGAAATAGACCAATAAAATAATTTTTGTTCTTTTGCATCTCGCTTAACAAAGAATCTCCTATGTTCTGATTGTATTTCAAGTTGTTTTTAAGATATTTATATTTTGTAGTAATTTCAATCTGTTTCTTTTTTAAATTTATGTGCAGTTCAATAAGTTCTTTTTCTATCTTTGTTCAAGGGATATAAGGGGAATTACTAATCTGATACATAAAAAAGGAATTTAAAGGTTTAAAAAATTTTATTTTTTATCAACAGAAGCTTAAATACGGCATAACAAAGACATAAAAACTATCATCTGCGGAGTGAAACAAGTACTACGGGAGGATGCAGTCTTTGTTTTTACTTTAGCGGTTTGTTTCGTTTTATAATTTTCATACATTAGTTCCAGCAACTGTTGACCATCATGGGCTAATGAGCTGTTTTATATATCTTACATTTTTGTATTTCTTATTAATGTTTGAAAAAAAATGTTATAAATAGGTATCAATGAATTTAAACTTGTGTCTGAATATTAAAATGATATCCCTTATTCGTAATAAAGAATATATTCTAATATTCTTTTAGATATCAATACTGTTTTAGTTCTTCAGTTTATGCAATATGTTTTTAAATATTTATGTTGAAATTCCCAACAAAGACTTGATTACTGTGTTTTAGAAAAAATATTATGTATTAATCTAATTTAAAATTATGTATTAAGGTATCCTACAAATACCTGTAATTAAATATTCTTCCCTAGGATGTAAACTCAGAAAAAAACCATCCTGTCATTATTTGTATTTCTTCTACAACCTTCACTAAAAACAAATAAAAGAACACCTACACCTACAGTGTTTTCAGAAGTATTAAGGAATAAAATTGTGTTATTTACTTTTGGAGATTTTGTGTTTTTAATTTCATATTCTGTAATAACACTCACAATTTAATTTATTATATGAAGAAATATTTCTTGTGGCATGGTTCACAAAAGAAAATCTATAATCTTTTGATAAAGATGTAACAAATTCAATAATTTTTATAGGTTTGAAAAAGATATTTTTGTAGATAAGTATTTTTTACCTTTAAGCAGTTCAATGAGACTAAGCAGAATATCAGCTTTACAGAGTAGAGAGGCGCACGACTCATCCAATGCTGCTGTAGACACCAACATCACTACCTGTTGTCCAACAAAGAGTGCAATGAACAATTAGGGCTTGTTTGACTAATTTGGCAAGCAATTCTTAACAAAGTAATTTGCACAGTTGATTATTAATTATTAGTACATAGTCAAATTCCGAAAATCTGAGGGTGGATCAATCACAATCATGTTTAATTAATTTAACCACCATTTTCAATCGGTTTACTTTTATAGTCTTCAAAGCATAGAGTAAGCTTGATACAAGAAAACTTATTTCAAACATGTCTGCAAGAAAGAAAAGAAAATGTAGAAAACAGAGTAAGAAAATATCCAGATAAGTAAATTTGCGACGATTTCGAAAACCGAATTTGGAAAGACTGGGTCCTAAATATTAAACGAGGTCGTGAAACGTTGATTGGAAGGTAGGCATACGATATTAACACCAAAACACCGTGCCGGTTCGTAGAGGGAGCGGGCAGCCAGCTTTGATTTTGTAACTCCGACCACAGAAAACTCCAAGATGTCCTTGCCCTATCGAAGTCAGAAGAGAAGAGGGACAAGAAACCTAAATCCAGATATCTAGAAAACCTGAAAATACTAGAACCAATCAAAAAGCCAGAAAGCCACAGAAACATCTAGAAAGAGAACAACCATCTGGTAAAACAGATGGCTCGACCAGCTGTAAGGAAACAGCTCCCGGTCCGTCCAAAGACCAACAAAATAAAGTGGCAAACGCCACATCCTCCCCCTCTACCCCGGGAGAGAAAAGAAAAAAACTCAAAAGGATAAGGTAGGAAGACAAGGACGGAAAGATTAGAGACTACAACTGGTACTGCTGGTCGTTAGCAAAACAGCCTAGAAATAGCTCTAGTATGGATATCCTGCACGCATCGCGGAGCGCTCCAAAAGCGTTAATTCGGCTAAGCATGAGTCAATTGGCACATCTCCTGCTGAAAATGTTTCTCTTGGCTACAAAATTAACTTCTCCCCTGAGAAAACAATTGGGAATTTGGTTGATCTCCTCCAAACACAAGATTCCCAGAGACATGCAGAGGAGTAGGTCTCCAGCCTTGGATCGTTTGGTGGTTGCACACAACCGACAAAGTTGCACGGCAGTACAACCAAGGTCGTTTACACAGTTAATTTTCGTAAATCGGAGATTTGGCAATGTTTTCGTACGAGTAATTTTGAGTAATGCTGTCTAATTCAAATTTCAGCCAAACTGCAACCTCTGTGTGTCACGCCCTCGTGGTTATTCATGGATTTTACCATCTCCAGTCCACCGTTGACTTTGAGGGCTGTCCCAAGTGTCAGGAGGGAAACTTATTAGGCTCGGCCCATGTTTTCCCCAGCCTAAAAAGAAATATTTTGGGCCTATCTAAGACCAAAGCACCGCTGCCAGAGGACGTTTAATTATAGGGATGGTTTAGGGCATAGTGATGTTAGTATTAGATTTTTTTTCCGCCTCCTCCTTCTTCTTCTTCTTCTCTTCCGGTTCTTCACAACCACATTTTAACACTCTGAATACTTTTATACTTCCTCCTTCTTTTACAAGTAAACATATACACGGGGGGATCAGGCCAGTATTAGCATTGGCTTGTTTAGAGAATTTGTTTTTGGCTTCGTGGCAATTTTTTCTAGGCTGTACCATTGGGGAGCGAATTTTTATGATTTATTTATTTTTTAACATTCCCCTAATGCAGTCCGCGCAGCCTATGCTATCCTTGGTTCGGCCCACCTCAACCCATTACATTTTACAACACAAGCTTACATTTTCTTTTTCCCTTTGTTCCTTTTCTTTGTCCTTCTCCTTGCTTAGTAAGAGGTCAGTTCTTTCGGACAGTAGGTTTTTGGAATTTCTTTGTTTTATGTGCAGTGTCTAACGTGTAGCAGCGCGAATGGATAGGTTTTAGTTTTTATTGGTGAAAATTAATTGTTGAAGATTTGTAGTTTGTCTTTATATTTTTTGTAGTTTTTAGTTGTTGTTGTTATCTCTTTGGTGTCCTTTAAGGTACCTTTATAATATTTGTCCTTCTGAAGCTGCTAAATGTTCCAGCAGCTATCTCGCCCCTCCCGTCCTTTTATTTGCTGTATTAGTTGTTTATATTGGAAGTGTTTTTTTCTTTACTGTTGTTACTGTTTATCCTTTGAAGGCTTTTTTTTATTTGGATTATTGTTTTAAGAGGTTTATTGATTGTTAACCTAATTTTTTGTTGGTTTTGAGGCCCATACCAGCCCCAGGTTAGTTTTTTTTGGTGTCTCTATTTTTTCCGTAGGTTTCAGGGTTTTTTTTTTTTTTTTTTGCCTTCTCCCCACCTGGGCCGCAAACACTTAGAAACTAGTTGTTTTTTTTTGTTTTTGTATAGTTCCTAATTAAACCACTTACACAACGATTCGTGCTACCAAATATGCGACGATTTCGAAAACCGGAATTTGCGCTCATAAAGAACTGGGTCCTAAATATTAAACGAGTGGATCGTGAAAACGTTTGAATTGGAAAGGTAGGCAATACGATATTAAACACCAAAACACCGTGCCGGTTAGTTCGTTTCGTAGAGGGACGCGGGGCAGCCAGCTTTTGATTTTGTAACCTCCTGACCACAGAAATACTCCAAGATTGTTCCTTGGCCCTATCGCCCCTAAAGTCAGAAGAGGGGAAGAGGGACAAGTAAACCTAAATCCAGAGATATCTAGAAAAACCCCTGAAAAATACTAGAACCAATATCAAAAAGCCAGAAAGCCCACAGAAGAACATCTATGAAAGGAGAAACACAATCCATCTGGTTTTTTAAAAACAGATGGCTCGGACCTGCTCGTAAGGAAACAGCTCCCGGTCCGTCCAAAGACCAACAAAATAAAGTGGCAAACGCCACAAATTAAAAGTTTTAGTAAACTAACATTTAGGAAAATATTAGGTATGCAGTGCTTGGTCAATACTCTAATGCAGAAATAAAAGACAAAAAATATTTATATAAAACTCTATCTAACTATATAAATTATATTATATAAATTTAAAGAATGTAAAAACCCAACTTAGCTGTCTTTTGACAGAATTAGGCTTCTCAGATGTGTGTATGTATATTTATTTTCTTGATCGGGAAACAAAGCAAAATCAACTATGGAACAAAAAAATACTAAGACCGAAGTAAATTACAATGGCCATAAATATATACTTCTTGATTGTGGCAACATCGGAAATATGATTCACTTGAACCAGAATTGCTCATACACTTGCAAGGCACCATAAACTTATTTGAGATTAGCTGACCTATATTGGTTTGTTATTCATTTGGAAATAAAGTCCACTGATCCTTTGGAACATAGATTGTATTGTATTTGCAGTCAAATTGGTGACAAATATTTACAAACCTCTAACACCAGATCGTCTGGAGCGTGGCCTGGAACCAGCTGAGCCTTGAGCCAATTGACCAGGTTGTACTGTTGCAGAAGCGTACAATAGTCTAGTTCTGGCAGAGTCAGGTTGGCCAACAACCCCACACACTCCAAAGTAAAATCGTCACTTGGCTGGGTTGCTATCACGTTAGCCAGGTCACCTACAAAATCCTACCAATACAGAGACAATAAGTATCTTCCAAGGGTAATAATTAAATGTTTACAAACTAAGCAGAGGTTAATTAATGGCTATACAACGCTTCCAATTATATTAACTGATATACAATGGTAACAATCTATCAAATACCACTATAGTTGTTTAATAGATAAATAACTCTTCTCTTTAATCTGCGTAAGTGTTAAACACAAGAAATACAATAAGTTCTTTGAAACATAAGTTTAGTCTCATTTATTAACCTCATTGACACCTTGAACAAATTAATTAGAAAAGTGACAAAAAGATATAGTTTATTTGAATTTTTTACTGGAAGCTGATTTAGTAAATAAATATAAATAACATTATGTTAGGAAAAGAACTAAAACTGTAAAATATAGGTCTACAATACACCAATGTAAAAACTGATCTAGTATTATCATCAATTTATAACCACAGTCGACTATATACAGTCTTGCTAGCAACTGAGCGTAACCTTGGAGTAGCAAGCACATTGCCAACGTTACCCGCCAAAAATCAGTCATTGCTTAAATTCTGTTGATTTAAGTGTTTATTATCATATTTTTTTAAGGTTGGACTTTTAACATGAAAAAATGTTCTCCTCTAATAACACGAGATGTTGTATATTAGAACAATTAACAGTACAAACTACGAAAACAGGGTTAAATGCAACATTATTTACAGTACCAAAAGAAAAAATAATCTATTCCAGTTTCGCTTGAAAGTGTGTTGAAAATAAAAAAACTTCAGTTTGTTTTCTGAAGATTCCACAGTTTTTGCCCAAAGTCACCAGAACCAGCCAAACACAGATGCCAGAAACTAATGGTGATCCCAAAAGAGAGACATTGTTTCTCAAAAAAATAGGATCATTTGAACAAAGCGCATCATCTCCAATAGAGAGTAATTTACAGAAGGATATTGAAGTGTTAGAGCTGCTAAATCGATAAGCCAATTTTTTTATTTTAGTAAGATTCAAATTAAATACAGATACTCTTTATGGATTAACCCACGTATATTGATGAGCGCATTATTGATTTAATGCGATACTTTGGTTCCTCTTACCAACCTCAATATAGAATTTATGAGCCAATGCTTTTATATTTACACGAAGCCAAGAAGATATTGGTGAACAGATTAATAAATAGGGCCCCCCACCCCCCCACAAAAAAGTTGGTGAGAGACATTGCCTGAGCCTTTATATGTGAATATGTTTTCTTGTTGTGTGTTATTCCCACTACTGTAAAATGGAAATAAGAGATTTACAAAAATGAGAGAGTGTGAATCTCAGCTTACCAAGTATATTATTCTGGTAGCAGAAAACCATACACAGAGTTTACATTAGCAAATGCGTTTACATCAACCTATTCTGTGAAAAAAAGCTTTTGCAAATTTTGCTAGTCTCATTATTTATTTTTTTATTATACCTGTGCCTATAAAGGAACTGTTTTTAATACTCCTTGCAATGTAGATACTTGTTATCTTATCACTCATACACCATTCCTTTCCAAGCCTCATACAATTTGAATTTTATTTATAATGTGCAATAAATCAAAGTGGAAAACCGTACTCTCAATTAACAATTTTTATAGCTGTCAAAAGGCAAACTATTTAATTATAATTCTTTATTACTCACAATGAAAAAGCTGCATTGGAGTTTGCGTGCGTGGAAGCATTTCTGAGTATTTTCATGATGATGGGACTCTGGTGGTGGGGAAGGCGCACTCTATCTGGTACTGCAGGTTAGTTGCAATCCAGGAGCTGACTGGCGCAGCGCCCGTGGAGAGCCAGGTTTGACCAAAAGTGCTACTGACAGAGAATGTAGCTTTCCTCCCCGGGCTCCAGTCCATCCATCATGCCAGTCACCTGAGTTTAATTGATTTTTAATTAACGTAATTGATACTACCTTGCTGTAAATAATTCATACTTGATCTATTGGTGACATGCACCCACATTATTTAGTATATGTAAATTTTTTCAATTTGCGTATGTTTATTTATACGATTGTGTGGTTTTGTATTGCATTTTGATGAACACCAAGATTACTTTGATTTGTTCAATACCTGGACGATAGAGTTTAACTCTGAATCCAGTCTTTTTATCTAAAACAAACAAAAACTGTGAACGGACTATAAGGGTACTTAACCTCTCTTTCATCCAGTACCAACCGGTATTACAAAGTTTGCCACAAACCATTTATTACAATTGTTAAACAGTGATGCCAAACACCCCTAGCTGGACCTAATTAACTGGTGCTTATCTGACTTTACCAAATGTCTCTGACCAGACATGCATGTAAGTAAATTAATGACTTAGGTTTAATTTTACACTGAAAATTGATAATGTACTTATTTCAGTTTTGTTTGAAAAGTTAATAGTTCATATTATCTTATGTTTGTTTATAAAAGATTAATAAAATAACTAAAGGAGTTTATACCAACATATACACACATAAACACATTAATCCCATTACAAGAAGTAACATTACACACCATACAATTTTTGATAACTTACAATAAACATAATATAAGTCAATAGATTTTTAAAGATTAAGATAAACTAGCAACCTATTTTAGAGTTTTAAAATTTACACAAAACAAATTATCTATACATATAAGATAGAAATACATAAACTATTGTAAAATTGAATCATCAAATAAAATTAAAGTAATTTTCTTTTAGATCCAAATATCACAGAATATATTAAATCTTTAATTATTAAAAAACAAGTAGATTTGTTATGCCAAAGTAAAGTTTTACAACACCTGGAATTATAAAGTGGGATTTAGGATCAGCTTGTGACTTTACAATAATGGAATTTATTCTTTTAACCCTAGATAAACACTACCGTGTTTAGATATACCTTTGTTTTCCCCTACTACCGAATACCGCTAAATTTTAACGCCTAGCATGTTTATTTTTGTTTGTTAGGTAATGTAAAGGTTTATTTTCATGTCTGTGTATTGTGGTTTGTGTATTTTCTTGCCTATGTGCTTACTCAAGGTCATGGGGGTGTTTAAGCGTTGTCGTGCGTTGTGTGTAATGCGTACATGTGTGATTGCTTGGTGTTTTCCTAACCTTATCTACATATCTAAACACATGGCATAGAATACTCATCCTTTTCCAAATAATAGCCTACAAAATTGTCTACTAACTCCAAGACCTTTTATTTACTAAAAAAAACAACCTAAAACAGGTTTAGTTACTTATACACACTCTATACGTAAAAATTTACACATTTTTTATCCAAACAATACTTCCGCTATGTAAAAATTGACGCACGGCCTAAATTAAAAATCAATACTGAGATAAGAAAAAGAACTGACAACACACCCTTACACTTCGGGAGAAAACGAGATCGACCTATTGATCAGTAGAAGCACTGCCCAAAAGTTTAAACCGGAAGGTTGGGGGGGAGAGTAGGTTGGTGACTATAAACATGACGCATATACGTAAAACTTTACGCACCTGGTAGTGTTCTTAGGGTTAAATGATGGCTTAATATGAGGACTGAAGAAGAACATTTTTCTCATCAAAGTTAATCAAACATTTGAGTTATTAAATACAGTAATTACATTTTATTATTTGTGTTAAATTGGTGAATCTCTCGATTTTTGTAAAAGAACAGAATAGACATTTACTAGAGGATGGTACCATTTGAATATTGGATGGACAACCAGAACTCTCAAACCTTCAAGAGATCAACATTGCCAGTACTAATATCCACACTAAACCGGACAAGGATGATTGGAAGATGAATAAATGTCAACTGGAACCACACTAAGTATAAAACTGGACTTGAACTCAAGTAAGATCTACACCAATTTATGATTCCAAATCTTTCAAAATTCAAACCTATTTTTTGTTATAAGTTCAAACCTAACATGCACCAAAACCTTTTATATGCTTGGGATATAGTTTTTTTTTTATATGCCCATGGCAGTATAATCCACAAAACCCTGTATCACATTTGAAAAATAAAACTCAATAATAAATTGTAAATCAAACGTTTATTTTATTTATATCAATATGCTAGTTAAGCAAGGGCAAAGGAACGGTGTTAATAAATAAAATTAAAGCAAAAGACAAATGTAATTATACTCTTAACAATTCTGTATTCTGTTTACAGCAATATAATCCGACGAAAGAAATCATTTGTTTTCACAGCACTTTATTATCATTCATCTGCAAGAAAATTATGGAGGTGCATAGTGAGAAATTAATTTACCAATATACATTAAAAAAATATAACAATATATTACATAGGACTTACCTTAAAGAAACAATACAAGACTATAATTCAGTATTCAGGTGGAAAATCAACTTAATAAGATGTTATTATGTGCATTCTATCTTACCAATGTTTGAAAATCCTGATAGGTATGTATTTTTCTTTTGAAACCTCACTCTCGCACTTAATTATATAGAATTTATAGAGGTTTTAGAAGGTGACATTGTTGAAGGCATTAATAATAACACACTTACACCAAAGACCTGATCACAACTGTCAAGCACAAATAAACTAAGGATACAATTTGTATAACTTTTTCAATTTTAAAGTAAAACCGCTCTTGTTTAAAATTTTTTGTTGAATACAATTTGATTTTATATTGGCAATAAACATTGTTTCCTAAATAAATGACTTGAAACACCCAATTTAATTTTGTTTTGAATTTAATCATCATATTTTTCAATTACTTTCATGGAAAACTTTACTTTTTGTGACAACCAGGACTGGTGTAACATACCTTTCAAAACAAAAACTGTCATTCACTAAATGTGCAATAAACTTTAGATGTACTAAAAGGTGAATGAAGTATAGTACCTGATGATTGATCTGAGTATTAGACAAACCCTCTTTCGGTTCTATAGGTTACTATCCGAGTAATATCAAGTTAGGCAAAGATATTCAAGAACCACAGCTAAACATACCTTAGCTATTTTACAATCCGTGTACCTGTGAACATCGCTTTGACTCTGTTCATCCATACTCAGGTGGTACAGCAGCTTCAAACACTACCACGTTTCACCATGATGTTTCCTTCATCCACCTGCACAGTTCAAATGTGCATTGTGTATTATTACAACAGGGGAGGACAAATATCTTCCTTATTTCATTAATAATGTGATGGTTTCCAATAGAAGAAAAACTAAATTAAATCATTGCATTGAGTGGACTTCTTCCATTTTAGTAGTTAGTATAAAAAATCAAACAGTAATTTATTTTATTTTATTTAAATTACCAAACCCAGGTGTATGTCTGGAAACTATATTGTGACGGTCTAGGTGTTTGGATTTAATAGATTTTAGGAAAACACAAAAATGACTGAAAACGTTCTGTAGAAGTGTAAATCAAGAAATAAATTCATTAAATAATTACACTAATATGGGTCACAGAAAACTTTGGTTCTGTAGGTCTAGGAACTATGATTACAGAATAAAAACCCCGATAAGTCGGCCCACGTTAACCCGGTAAAAGTCCGGCTAACCCGAGATCGATTTTCAATTTAAAAAATAAAAAAAATCAGACAAACATTTTATAATAAAAAACGTAATATTTTTTAGAGTTGTATAGTATCCGTGAATCGATAGTTGCCATCAGTATGTTGATGGGGACTTGTACGACAGTTGAGTGTGTGACTCATGGCAACACGGCGGGGCCGAGTGGCAGGCAACAACAAAAGGTGATACTTCTGAAATTTAATTTCTCGTTTTCTCCTTCTCTTGATAACTGGGTAAACATTTATTGATCTGGAAACATCAAAATTTCTGTTTTTCTGAGTCAAAACCTTGTTATGCGAAATTTTAATACTATAATTAAATGGTAAATACGCCAAATTCTAGATATATGCCACCTACATTTAACTAACACAACTTTCTTTAAAACTGACATTAATAAAAAAAAATAAAAAGTTGCCATTAGTTTGTCAAGAAATTTTACAGATAAATTCAATTTATTTTTTAATAACTCAATATAAATTAAAACTAATTCACACTCAAAACTAAACTAAGATGTATTTTTTCTACAAAGTGGGCACTGTTTTTTTTTTTTTACCTCAGAAAGCTTTTAGTGTAGATAATGAATAGATTTTATGTTAGTATTAAGTAAACTGGTTGAAAACTGAATGCTTTCTACTATGTTGACAAATAATTTAACATGTGATATTAATACCCTGGTTTTTTAAAATATTTTAGTTCTATAATTTTTTATTTTTTTTCTAGTATCTGTAACTTAGTTTGTATGTATCAGGTTTATTTATTAAGTTTTAGTTGTGAATTTTAATTAATTAATTTGATTTATGATATAAATATTACTATTGTTTGAAGGGTAAACTGTTAAATATTGCTGTCACTGAATGTTTCTATTGCATGTAAATTGCTGTAATGACAATAAAATATCTTGAATCTTTAAACAGCAATATCACCACTAATATATTGGTGCAAACCCTTAAATATAATATATAACCATTCAAATTAAATTTAATATTTATTAAAAAACTGCAGGGAGAAAGGGAATTTAAAATTGTTTTTGGAGGCTTTTTTGTACAATATCAACCCATAAAACTCAATTATTTTTTTCTTTAGATACTGAGCAAAAACTTTTGGTAATTTTAAGTTTTTTATCTTTTCCAGGTATCGTACAAAGCAAGTCTCATTTTCAGTAACAAAGGCTCCCCTTTCATTGTTATCATAGTATTAGGAACCATTGAGCGTCTCAGTGTTATGCATACAATCCCCATTGTGAAAGGGTCCAGTCATCAACAATGCAATTATGCTAAGGGCTCACTGGTAGACATAAGTTATGTGATCTGTGAGCAAAAGGAGCTCCAGCAAACCCTTTAAGTATTTATTGGACAGTGATTACCAGGCACTCACCATCAAGTATTTCTCTTCAAGAAGCATTCAAGCATCACTCATTCAGTGGCTCTATCTGCTTGATACTTGACAGTAAGTAAGGCCTCTACTACACAGAAGTGAAGATTACCTACTTGATGTGGTATTAATGAAACTTCATAATAATTTAATTTAATATTTAAAATATAGTAAATTTTGAAAAAAGGTATTTCGCCAATTTGTATACAAAAATTTGCTCAATAATAAAACAAATTATATTTTAAAATAATAATGACGTCTATATTGGTATTAATCATTAAAAAATGTTGTAAAAATAGAAGTTATAATATCATGGCAATTATGAAAATTGTGGATTTTGAACCAATTGTTAGACCACAGTAAGTACCATCTCTCATAATAGCCCTTAATGACATAGTTTGTAATATTTGTTGTGAACAATGATTTACCTAGCATGCTGACCAACCTTGGGTAAGAAGCCCGACTTTGACATCTTCTCCCGTAGCGTTTGTGTCAAAGGACAGGTTATACAGCAGGTTCAAGGTTCACCAGTTCCAGAGTTCTTATCCTTCATCAGTAGGTGCTTTGGTAATTTGTTTCAATCATCATTCAGGTTGGCCTGTGTACAAACAAGATTTTATTCACATTTAAACCATCTTTAGCACCATAGCATATTGGGTAGATCACGTCTAATAACGCCAGCAGAGCTTACTGATACGGGTTGTCCCGTTGGGGCGCCGCGGCATAGTCACTGGGTATGTGGCAGTTAGGGCCTTGGGAAGAGCAATTTACAAAGTTATGACACACATCGATATAAATCGGTTCTCATTTCAGCTCTAAATTTTGTAAAAATGAAATGAAAATTGAAATGAAATATGCCTTTATTCAAGAGACGGAGTTAGGGCTATTTAAGCCCTCTCTACACACTCAACCTCACATAATATACAGATATATATTTTACATATTTACATTTAATGACCTCTAAAACTATAACAAATTCCATTTTAAATTTAAATTTTAACCCAAAAAATTATACTTACTATGTAATAATAGTAAAAATCAAATTTCTATCAGGCTCGAATATGTAGAAAATTTTCAAAACAAAGATAAATTAAAACTTAAATTAAACAATTTGCTTTTTTAAATAGTTTCTTGTTATTGCTACATTCATTTCTCTCAAACACACAAGCGCTGACCACCAAGCACGCCTCGAGCTACCGCCATTCCGCCATAAATTTTATGGTAAAACTAATGATTTTGACCTTTTTTTTGCTATTTAATAGAAGTACCAATTACATGTAATGGAATTCTATGAAATGTGTTGATCTGTTAAATTTGTATACCTTTAAAAGTTAGATTTTTTAATGTAAATTAAGAGCTCAATAAATTGCCTGAATAAACATTTACTCAACAATCCTCTGGTATTTATAGTGTACGGGCTAATATATTTAATTGATGAACGACCTGTGCAAAAATTTGGTAATAAATAATACTAAAAATTTATATATTTATTAGTAAACAAAGGTTACAAAAAACTGACTTTTACCATAAAAACTCATGTCACATTAGATAAATAAACATTTTAGAGTTGTATTGTTATTTTGTTTTGAATATTATAGGGAATGTCTATGCAGTGCTACTTGCTGATAGGTATATTTTACATAGTTTATGCCATATTCAGGGTTCCCACTCAATCTAATAAATACTCAAATTCACGGCTAATTCACGGTTTTCACGGTTTAAAAAAAATTATAAATTTCAAGGTCGGAAAGTTTTTCATAAACAACGTTTACCGGGTACAAAACTAAAAATCGTGTTGGAGAGGGGCGAAGTTGAGACAAGTAAACAACTACAGACGCGGCGGAGCGGTAAAATTTACATTATGTAAAACTTTCTTCCCATTTGACTAACCGATGTCATTGGTCGATGCAGGAATTGACGGAAACGTCTACATAAGAACGAAATAACAATAGGCTTCGGTTACGGACGCAAGCAATGAGCGGCGAGCGCCCGATTTATGTGCGATATTTGCTACATGAAATGACCGAATATAACAAGGCATATTTATTTTTACAAAACATCTATCATAACAGTTCATTCAAATGCCAATGACAAAGACAAAATATTCAATATAATTAGCATGCAACCATAGCTTCATAATATTCTTTAACTTACAAGTTTGTTGAAATCTGAAGGAGACACTTTGTTGACACAGGTTAGACAAGATGCAGGAGTGACTAGAAACGAATGAATATGAATGTAAGGGATATTGAGGGATATTCGTACGTTGGCTAAGGTACTAACTCGTTTGAGTCCATGAAGTACACTTGCAGTGATTATTAATTTTATTTTCCTTGTTTAACAACATTATTATTTATTATTTCGATCGATTTCTTCCACAGGAAAATTTTCACATAATCACAGGTTTCACATTTTAATTAGTACATAAGAAAAGGCAATTTTATTGAAATTAAAATAACATATAAACGTTAAATGTATAAAAATTTATATACAAAACTTGTTACTAAGAAAAGTTATTTGGGTACCAGTTTTACTACAAAAAAATTATATTTTGCTATACACCATATAAATAAAGAAATGGATAAAAATGTCTAGAATAAAAGTGAATTACGAATTTGCACTTTTTTGGCTAAAGTTTCCTGTATCTTGTCGTCTAAACTCAGCTGCCCTTTTCCTGGCGTCCGGACAAAACCTAGGAATTTTTGTGCTTCCAATTCTCTTTTTTTCTATTGCCAGCTTGCTTCCTCTCTTTCTCAAGAATTAATTTTGTCTTTCATTTCTTCTCGTTTGTTTTAGCCAAGTGCCTCCGAGTAGTGGGCGTGGGGAATTTTTGGCAGCATGAACTCAATTCATTAGTGATTTTCCATCTGCCTCCAATCCTCCTGCCTGATGATATCGCCAGTCACAAAACTTTTTCTCAAAGCGACTAAACTCTCCTCCTTCAAGTTTTCAACTATACCACTGTTTGTTGACAGAGAAGCCTCTTTCAACAGAAGAATTTCCTGTGAGAAAGTGTCAGAATGAGTTGAATTGAAAAGCTTTAAATCTTTTATACTCCTCCACACCTTCAACTTTTATTATTTCTACAAAGAAATCATCAAGTCGTTTTTCATGTACTTTGTATATCATTTTGCACTGATTTAATACGTGCTCATTTGAGAACAGTTTGAGGCTACTGTCGTTTTCACACTATCTGCCTTGTATACCCAGTCATCCATTTTTTTCGCAATCTAATTGCCTCCTAAACTATGAAGTAAGATGTTTTTCTCCCGAATTTATTTTTAATTACCATTCGGATCTAGGACAGGTGATGGCCTTTTGACAAATTGGGTACTTTAATGGGTGATTTTTCGATTATTTTTTTCTACGCATAACAAGTACAGCTTCCCTTGTCGTTTCTCTTAAGATTTAACATTTCTTTCCAATATCTGATGTTGGTTCACATGTCCTGAGAGCATCTTTGAGTCGGCAAACCCCAAATCGAAATTGTTTTGGTTGGGATAAGATTGTTTGGGCGATGATAGTCCAATTTTTATCTATCTGATTTTCCTTACCGTATTCCAGGATGGTCCTGTTTTTACAACCTTTTCGGAATGAGAATTCAAAGCTAATAATGAGCTAATCTCATTAATTTAGCAAAGGAGCCATTGGGGCATACATTTTTGAAATTCATCTGAGGAAATGGTTCAACATAGACCATCAAATTGACATAAAAAAATGCCAATTTTGGCTGACAAAAAAAAAGCTTATCATTTAAATTTATCTTTGACTACCTTCCAAAAACTGCGACATGCAGGCTCTTTTTTATTTTTAACAACACCATCTAAATTATTTTCCTAAACGCAAAGGCAGTATCATACAAGGCCCTTTGAGCACACACGGCCGCATCCTCCCACCCATCTGACAGCACAAAACTTTAAAGGGAATGTATCAGACGAGCGTGTAAGTAGGTGAAATCTGACTCTACGAGCTGTGTGAAATTTTTAAAATTAAGTCTATGAACAACTTGCTCTAAGGAATCCCCACAACATCCCATTTTGTTGCTTTCATCGCCAGTTTTAAAGGCGCCATGAAGAGGTTGTGGAGACCACAAACTACCAATATTTAACAGGGCATGGCCATTTGGTGAATCCTAGCCAGTTCTTGCGTGCGAAAATCATTTAACATTTTTTTTTATTCACGGTTAGGTCCGTCCCCATAGAAACCTGAACTATTTTATTTAAAGGTGATCAGATGCGAAAATGGCGCTTTTGATTCTCTCGGAGAAGATTCTTTCCCCGCTTTGGTATGACCTCTAAAAAATATTGATGTAAAATAATCTTCGTGTTCAATATGATTGTTGGCTGGAATTCCCACCAAACGAATATGAACGTCCATTTGGTTTGCCGTTGACATAACTTTATTTAAAGAGATTCGTCGAAGCAGAGAAACCAATATGAGAACCATTCTTTGAGTTTCTTTTCTATTTCTGTCCCTCTCGAAATGTGGTGCCAAACCATAAACACTCGATCAAATATCCTACTTTGGTATAATCCAACTTTAGTTTTGATTGCTATCTCACTATCAGGAAATTGATAACTTGAAACTTTTTAGGCACAGGCGAGGCTGCAACTTGGCAAAGGGAATATGATAAAACCCCAAAAACTATTTGTAAAACACCAGAATATTATCTGATCTTTGTCACGGATTCAGAAATAAAACATATTGCTTAACATCTGTGCGATTGGGGGGGAGACGTGATGATGTCCGAAACAGTTGTGTGACTCGGCTGTCTGAGGGAGCTTTCCGTTACCAGTAGCCTACGCTAATCTGGATCCACAATAGCCCCTTGATCTCGGCTGCTACTAGGTTCTCCTGATAGAGAAATGCTGGTTCAGCAACAATTGTGTCTTTAAAAAACATATTTAATGCGAAGGCTATTTCTGTCTGTTTTTTCTCGTTTTAAAATGTGTTTGGGCGAGACTTTAGAATGGCGATTTTTAAAGCCGTATTTTACCCATCCCACTGATTGGCTTATGCTTTTATTGCACCGACGAACAGATTGCCATTGTTTTAATAGAAGGGGTGTTTCCCTTGGACCCAAGGAAATTCTAAGGAGGTACGATGGTATGAAAACTTGTTGAGCTCGGTTTTGAATGAAGTGGCATTTTGTGGGCTGAAAATAAAGAAACCCCGTTATTACAGTCCAGTTAAAACTTACATTGTACAAGTGTTGGCGAGTACTGGAAATTTTCTAGTTCGAGTGTAAGTGCTGTATCGAATATTTCTTGAACTTTTAGAAGATAAGGAATTGAAATCTGGCACAAATACTAAACCTAATTTTAAACCAAACAGGAAAATTATAAGCGCATAAAGTGATGATGAAGAGAAAAACAACTGGTTGATCCTAACTTTAACATTATAAGTATGCAGAAAGTTCTGCAGTGGACACACTGAACATTAAGGGAGGACAGGCGATTCCAAAGGGCTAAAGCATCCCCTCCACAGCTACTCGCCTCGCGTCTATTATACTTATTTAACCACAACGGAACGTAAATATTGAAAATGAACAAATAGATAGAATAATTGCTTCTTATCCTTCAATAAGTTATAATCTTAAGACGTTGTTTTTAGTTATTTGAAATATTTTTGTAATTGTTCTGATAAAACAAAAACATAAATTGTCTCATTATTTGGGTTCGTGGTTAAAGTTTTTTCACATATTGAACAAATAGAATAAGAAATTAATTAAGACGGTGTTTCATAACTGTACAAATTATATTGTTAATTCGGTAAACAATTTTATTTTAAAGTCAAAGGAATTAATTTTAATACTGGTGGATTTTATTGTATTTCTATAAAATAAAAAAAAACAGCAGATTATTTGTTTTATTTTTGTAATTTTAAGCCATTTTTTACTAAAATCTAATCCCGACGACTACTGCAATAATCTGGTGTAAGACACGGGACAATAGCCAGTGACTAGACTGATTGAAAGAGTTTGTTTAAATACAAAAACAATTGCGCACCGGAAATAAACAATGCTTCTCTGTTCAAGATCCACACATATACAATTTATTAAATGGAGTTTAGTCATATTTATTTTACGGAAATCGCCCCTAATAAAACATTTTAACAAAAACATTTTAACACATATACAACCCTTTCCAATCAATTTTTTTAAGAATATTACCCATTCAATTCCTTCATTTTCTAAGCGTTGTTTTTTTTTATAATTATGAGAATTATTGCTGACATTTTTTGTTATTTACCTACAAAATGTACATTGTATTAAAAATTCAATATTTGAATTATTCTTTCAAAAGCATTTTACGATAAAAAATACAAAATATACTGGTTTTGAAAAGTAACGCAAGTATGAATTACTTTTATTTGCACATAGACTCAATCTAGAATATCCTGTGCACGCACCACACACATACATTGAATCATAATAAAATTTATAAAGAGATATCAAAACGTACACTTGTCAATTTATTTTACACATCCTTGACGTTCAAAATATATCTTTCAACATTAAATAAATGTAATGATAATTGAGTTTGCAAAATGAGGGTCTCCGGAGGGAACTTGGGGACACAATGAAACAAGTAAAAAAGGTTTTTCAAAAGGTCAGTATAAGAGAAAATTTGAACTTACAAATTAATCTTCTCCATATATTATATACTATATTATATATATATAGTATATATATATATATATATATATCAAACACAATAAAAAGAATGTGAGATTATTGTAGATTTTCTAAATCAGTTGATTCGTTAAATAAAAGGACGTAAGAGAAGGTTGCCACGTATAAATAGATAAGAGATTCGTACGAGGTGAGTGTATTTATAGCCCACAAAGAGGGAGGGGACAGGCTTCCGCCACAGGGACCTATGCTGATTGTCAGCAATGTTTACGTTTAAGGTAGGCAACAGTTAATTTCACAACTTTTTCGTACAGAACTTAATCATAATCTGTGTGACAAAATAAAAATGAAAATTGAATACATGGGAAAATAAAATTGTGTATTAAACATTCGAATAGTACACAAAATTGTGGAAATTGAGGAAATAGTATTTACAGGTTATTATACTATTTCATAAAAATAAACATTAAGCGTTGAGTAAAATAACATTTTCCAATTAAAATTTTACATTTTAAGAAACCATTACATACTTTAAAGTGTTTCATTTTATTAGAGCGTTAGGATTTAAAAAAAAATACTTTATTACATTTCCTACTGCAATATGAGATGAGAACGAATCACGATCAGTTGTCGGATTGCATCAATTTTGATACCTTGCGCCTGTTTACCCCCCTGCTCCCCCACCCCCCCCCCATGGCTTCTGTGAATCTGAATCCTTTACCAGCTTAAATTAATTAATTTTATTTAATACTTTGGTAATGGAGCACAGGCCATATGATGGAAATCAAAAAGGTGATTTCTAGTCATAATTTAAACTACTATACAAAAAAATATGTGCTTGATTTTATATATTATTTTTTTTTAACAGAGTACATTGTTCTTATAAACATGGATATGCAAAATTGTTTTTATAGTTTCTATAAGTTTGAATTATAAATAAATTTTATAAAAGAAAAACGTTGCATCGCTGTCGTCCTGCCATTACGATTTAATTACTCTCTCAATGGGAGCTGGCTGGTCATTGAACTCAAACCCTCCGTGCCGACCGTCGGCTTCTTTAAGTTCAAAATCCTTTCCTAAATTGTTAGAATCTGAGTTTTTAAAATTGTAAAAACCCCCCAATATGGTTGATTCTTAATAATTTAAAAATAAATAGATTTGTTATTATAATATAAAATAAAAATAAATTTAATTATTAACATTACGCTACCGAAAATTTACATGAACTCGACCTTTTTGATAATTAATAAAAGCTTTATTTATAGTTAAAGTTTGCAAACCTCCTTGTATCCAACGGCCAATCCGCCACTGATCTAGTGATCGACGATCATAAAACTGATTATCTTGCAAGAAAAAAGGAGAAGTGTCTATTTAATGCTGCTCAACCTGAGGCTACAAAACTAAATGAAATGATACATTTTCTTTACCTCGTTTGTACCGGGTTTACTGCTTCTTCTGAAGGGACCAAACCAAAGAACAAACAACAAGGACAGAAGAACATTAAATTTTCACAATACAGTTCGTAAACTAATAAATTTTTGACGTAATAACTGAACACACCAAATGAAATCTACACTCAATATCTCACAATAAGAATTACGATTGGAGTGCCGAGCTCGGGTGAAACATATCTTTCATGTTGAGGGACATTGAAACCATGCTTGTTGTCCCGAGGATGGGGGAGTGGAAGTTACACGATATACCCTCCCCTTCCACTCTCATTGACAGTAGACAAACAAAAGGTTGTATTTTTACCATATAACATCGCTCTGGCACCACATTACAATAAATGAACCTTGTACGATATATTTGTTTCATCTGCATGAAATGATTAATTAATAGCGTTAACTGTGTCGTATGGAACCCGACGAAAATTATACTTGGACGACTTCCTCCATTTTGTAGGTTTTGTAGTAATAAAAGCGTTAACACTACAAGGTTACTTGACGTTTGTTGTTTCCTGGTTAGAAAAAATGCAATGGTTTTATTTCTATCGTTTTTATAACATGATCGTTTCAATTTGTAATATTTTACTAATACCATTATAACAATTTTAAACACACATTCACCATAAAAGAATTTAAACCGTGTTACTACATTCGTAATATCCATCGCAGCTTAGGAAATTCATAAAAAAATATTATTGATAAGGAAAACGCTTATCACTTACCAGTCGCGTTTAATATCTTAAAGAAGATGAAAAATAAAATTGTTTTCTCAAACGACCTTACTGGTAATTAAAACATGTTATGTAGGGCCTATAAAGTTATGGTGCTCGCTGCGTTAATTGATATGTGTCGTGTAGGTTCTCGCTTCCGCGTCACATTTATTATTTACTTATTTATTTACGCAAGGACCTCCTAAATTAATTCAATTTATTGTCCACCATAAATTAATTTTTTTTATTAATTATTACATTTTGTTAACAGTCATTACACACAACGGATACAGATATTGTACTGAATAGCATTTTTCTTCATCAATATTTAAATAAAAATAAGGGATTTAATAGAATGAAAATTAAGTTAAATGTAATTTTAAATTCCTTACATTAGATTAAGGATTTGCATTACTTTTTTTATTTTATGAAAACAAATAAAAGACTATATCTGATACAATTAAAACTCCAATACGAAAAGTAGTTTACATTAAATCGACAATCCTATCAAGTAATTAAATTGTGTTATTAATCTCGCCTGTTCAATCAGAGAATGCCTTGATTTACAGCGCCGCGTAGCGTAGCCTAGGCCCGGGAACGCCTGGCGACTGACAAAGACAGGCCTCACGTGATTTGAGCCGGAAGCTGTCATCTCCCACCGGCCCTTCCTTTTCCTCAATTGTTTATTAAACCATATTAGTCACGTAAAATCGCTCAGATAGCAGCACCTGTACAAACTTCGTGGTCTATCCCCTACATTGCGTGTTACTTTTTACTTTGCAATGAGCGAAGGTCAACTTTCCCATTTGATCGTCTGACGTGACCCGTGTTGATTTTAATTTATTCAAAAATTGTAGTGATTATCACGGTAGGTAAACAAAATTCACGGCTTATTTAAGGTTTTTCTCACGGTGAACGAAAATTCACGGCTTTTTCCCGGTTTACTCGGTTTTCACGGTCGGGTGGGGACTTCTGATATTATAAAATGCATAAATCATTACTAGTTTTATTGATATTGGTCAATAAATGG
>NW_025777795.1:0-85229 GCF_021130785.1 Homalodisca vitripennis | reverse complement strand
TTTTCCTTGTCCACATGTCCAAGAGGGGGAAGGTGCTTTTCTTGTGCGATATGTCTTTCCGATTTACATTTCCTTGAGAGGGTGGAGTTTTCTGTATTAGGCACCTTGGGAAGTGCCTCCTTCTTCCGCCATATTCCCGTGAAGTATCTTCACTCGCCTTCTTTTCTTCAGCACCGTCCAGCTTTTCCGCCGTGCTCTTCAACAACCGCCAGCTTCTCCGCTTACCTTAAGATGAGAGGGAAAGGAAGGTATCCAGTCATGTGTTGTGATCTCTGTAATAATCGTCCTTTTCCTCCGCTGTGTCTTTATCCCATCCAGATCCACAGGTATAAAACTTACGCTCCAATCGCAGTAAGATGCCAAAGGAGGTGCAGAAATTTTCGTTATTCATTGTCTTTTGTATTTCCCTTCATAATCTTCAACTATCTCTGACAGGTCATTGAATTTTTCTCTTCGCATTCTTCAATTTCGGTTTTCAGCATTTAGATTACTGATAACGTCTTCCCTTTAAATCTCCAAACATTTACCAAGAACAGCTTGAAGAGCCTGGTCTCAATTATTTGCATTTCCTGTATAGCTAAACCTCTAAGTTTTTCAACTCATATTCATTTTCATGACGACGTAAATAATATGCATTCATGGTGACAGCAGAAACCCAAAAAATACCAAAAGTGAAAAAACGAACAATCAACACCAATTTAAGAAAAGATAATAAGGTGTTAACAGTCAGTTAAACAAAAACCACTAATAATTACGGAGTACCGACAAAAGTGTTGCAATATAACAACAAGTTAACCCAAACCCATAATGTCCAATATCAATCACCATCAGAACAAAAAAAAATTCACCAAATAATTATATAGTCCCCACACAAGCCAGCCCCCACGTTTCGGGCGCCAAATGTAAGCGTCACCAGTTTGCTCAGTCTGGGGGTGGAAGGGTAGGTGTGGTTTTTCACCAGTTAACGGCGTAGTAGACAGTTAACTGTTAACGGTACTATCCGAGGGCGCCACCATTGTTCCAAGTAGTAGTGTGGTAGGAGAATCGGAGTCAGTACAAAGGGAAAAGACCCGTTAACGAATGAGTTGTAAAAAAAATGACCTTATAAAACTCAACCAAAGTAAGAGTGAGTTAAATACAAGGTAAAATTTAAGACAAGGGGAAATACATGTAAGAAAGCTAAACTCATTCAATTAATCATTAAGTTTAGAAAAAAAATTCTAAAAGCCCTGTTATTTTTATTGCACAAGAAACATTTTTTCAAATGATATATTTAGTAAAATTTTTAATGTAATTTTTTACATTTCATATCATGGAAAAAAAAGGGTTTGATTAAAACCATTTTCTTGTATTGGATCACAACATCTGAGGGTACAGGATAACCCTTAGATTTGACTCCAAGACCCCAAATATACCCTAAAAAACACCAGTAAATTTCTCACACTAAACAACATTACCTCGTTGGCCGCCACTAGTACTCGGTATTATACCCATATATATCCCCAATCAAACAATTTTAACTTCAACTTACAATAAACCTAACACAATATTTACACAAAGCAACATTAAACATCAATATGTAATCCAATAAAGAAAGATATTTATAAGTAATTTATTCAACTACGTAATCACAAGCATACGCCTCCGTAAGGGCTCACGGTCAGGGAGGAAGGCAGCACCGTAAGCAGGTATGGCATCGGGCACTGGGGTAAAGGTAGTGGTACTACAACCTAGTGGAGGCCCAGATCAAACCGCTCCCCGAACAAATTTCCCTGAGAACAAGAATTCAGACAATAGAATCTAACAAAAATATTTGACACTAAAATGATGTGATAAAATATTGCTTCAAAATTAGCACGTTTAAAAATTTTTATGTAACAATAAAACCCCAATGAAACCTAAATATTCCGTGAAATAATCTTAACATGAATAATTTTGAGAGAATATAATCGGGTTTTGTAATGTAAATAACCCCAAAAATTTTTAACTATAGTCAATTACTCAATCTACATAGTCAATAAATGAGATATAGTTAATTTTAAATTTCAAAAATAAATTATTAACTAAAATAAGCTTTAATAGAAAAATTCACTTAGAAAACATCTTTTTCATATTTTGTTTCCTACTTCTACAAAATGCCTTATCTACTTAACATTTTGACAAAGCACGTAAGCATAAATAACCAAACAATTATTATCCTGAATTTACCCCAAACAACGGCAAAAATTAAAACAGACTCTCTCACACAGAAATTTTTTTTAACTTAAAGGCCACACAACACTAATTATTACCGAAAGTACATTTTGATTGATATCTTCAAAATTGCAGTACATTTTAAAAAATAAAATTCAAACCATTGCAACAACAGTTTGTTTTGGGGATCTAAAGAAAATATGAACCATTAAATTAAAACACTATGATAATATTTACAATCTGAAAGGGAAAATTTATATTTATATACAACTTTAAACAATTAAGAATGGCTCAATTAATTTCTGCTTCTTAAATTTCACTAATTAAGATTTTTTAAACTCTGGGTGGTTTTTGAGAAAAGAAAAATTAATTCCAAGTATCTGTATTCAAAAAATATTTATAATTTCTTGGTAGCACACAAATTATTTGACTTAAATGAAATTTATAAAATACTCTCACCGTGGCAAACATCCCAGTAATTTTTTTGGCCAGGAAAGGGGGACAATGTAGGTAAAGACATTATAAATATCCTCGTGGAGACTCATGTTTCCAACTGAACCCCAATCTTCAAACTATCGCCAATGAAGAGAGAAGGATATGCGCTCGTAAGCCAGACAGTCAGTAATAAAGTCCAACAGGAAGTAGGAAAAGTCACATTGTTGTTTGGGGCCAACTGGAGCTGCAGGTACTGTTTAATAGAAGCCATCGATATGGATTTTTTCCAGGTTGATCAGGCCTGTCTGCCAAAGTTAATTTTAAAATTCAAACTCTTACTTCTCTTTATAACAATTTTTTAAGGTTCCCCACAAAAGAAAAATTTTAAACAAAAAATCATGTATGTTAAAATATCAACATTAAAGGGGGAAAAAAAAAAAAATTATATAATATTTATGTTCGTTCTCTGTACGATGTATTCAAGCTATGGCGCAAAGTTAATGAAGAGAATTTTTAAAACTCACCCCAACTTATTTTAAGGAATTTTAATAAATGGCGATTTTAATAGATTATTTATAAGAAAAGTGTTGATAGATAGGGGGAAGGGGAAAAATTATGGTTTTTCAATTTAAGAGAAAGCTCGGCGAAAATTCAATTAACGGAGAAAACGCGCACAGCACAAAGAATGGAGCTGATTTAGTTGCGTCTCCTTGAACGCGAGGGTGTCAGGGGAAAGATAGATCAAAGAGTGGAAGTTTTGTTTAATAAAAAACAAATTTTTAATATGAAGTTAACCAATTTTATACATCTCCTGAGTGATAGGAAGTAGTATTGCTTATGGGGTTTAAAGTTCGTACTAATACATAACACCCACATTTATGCACCTTCATCTATATAAAATTATTTACTATTAATAGATTTCTATAAATAAGACAAATTTGTGATAATACTCTAAAAATAATTTTTAAGTGTACGGCGAAATTATTCATTAGTACACGTTGAAAAATTTCCTGCCCAATAATTTCTTTCTCAGCCCTCTATGTTTTATTTAAAAATGGTATAACAAATGGGATAAATTTAAAATTTATCAATTAAGGGTTTTTTGATAGCTGGTACAATGTTTAACTATATCTTTAACCAAAAGGGGAATATTTTAAAATTAGCTAAAGCCGAAGAACCTCCCAAGGGGACGTCCAAGTGACATTTAAAAAACTTACCATGTTAAGTATTCGGCTACATTTTAAAGCGAATTTAAAAAATGGCAACGTTTTTTAATGTCACTTGACACATACTTGTGTACAGCCTGTGGTAAAAAGATGGGTTCCAAATTAATATTTTCAGTTTTTCCTGAAAGGGGCCCATTTTGAATCGTAACCTGGGAAGCTTAATTGAAAATTTAACGGAGAATCCCTAAACAATGATTAGTATTGCTCATATATTGTTTATACTTGCTAGAAATACTCAAATTTATGTGCAAAAACAACGGTTTTTTTTTAGGAAAAACTAAAAAATAATCATTTCATACCTAATTTTTGGATTTACAACTTTTTTATTAACCGCCATTGTATCACATTTTACATTGCATTATAAACCCCCAAAAACTTTGTTCACAACACCAAGAACACTCACCTTACATTTCAATTGGGAGTTTTTTTCCCTCACTCCTGAAGATGTCAAAAGTAACCTCTATCTTTAAAAAAGACGAAACCCAACACTCAGAATAAACCTATGGGCCTGTCCTCTAAATTTGCCTATTTTAAGCAAAATAATTAGAAAAGTTGTTTTTTAGTGGCGAATGGCATCATTTCTGAATAAACACAGTTCAGCTCTGAAATGACCAATTTTAGCTTCAGAAAGAAAGGGCAAATCGACAATTAGATGCCATTGTGGGGTCTTGTCCGATCATGATTATAGAGATGAAATCGAAATCACCACTTAATGTGTTTCACGATTTATCTAAAAGCTTTCGAAATTGTGTTGAAACCCATATTTACACTGCTTGACTGACTGGAATCGCATGGCATTCAGAGACGTGCCACTGACATTGCTTTAGTTCATCTAAAGTCATAGAACTCAAGTTGTCCCAAAATTTCTAATCATATTTAAAAAAATTCTGAGAATAAGAATTATAGATTCCACCTAGAACCATTCTCAGATCCCAAATTCTCTTCCTCATTTATTTAATGACATAAAAATCATCACTGCCACACGGAAAATCGGTGCAGTAAGGCTGAATCGTACGACTCTTTTTCTCATCAAATCTTCGAAATCAATTTGGAACAAAACGCATTTGTTGAATGAACAATTGTGTCCATACATTTTCATAGCCTCAATCTAAATACAAAGTTAATCATCGAAATCTAACGTATTTTAAAATTTCACTTTAAAAAACCCAGTAGACCCCTTTGAGTATGACCTAGCGTTAAAATTGTAGCGGATACACTAATAGAAGAAGCTATTTTCCTCAAAAATTTTCCCTTTGGGAAATTTAACCTTGATCAAGGTTTGACATGGGAATGTTCACATCGATCACGTTTGCTCAAAATTAGCCTCAGGCATTTATTTCCTGAGGTTCACTGCCAAAATTTTACTGCCCCCAAAGTCAAGTTTCTGATAAACGGCGTTATTATGGCTTGATTTATCCACACCTCACTTTACGGTCCTGTGCAGAGTAACCAATTTTCAAGAGTGTTTAAGTTACAGAAGCGACGATTCGCACCATTGCAAAAATTGAAGTGTAGGGGAGAGTCGTCAGGTCAACTTTCAAATGGTTTTTGCAACTGTTAAACCCCTTCTGCCTAGCCTCTACATTTTAGAAAACAACGTTTTTGTATTGTAGTCTAATGGTGCCCTTGATTACGGGCCGAGACAATTCATTCGTACGGACTAGAGGCAGAGACAACTACCGAACTGGGAAACACAGGGACGGTGGTTTATGAAACGCAAGCCTTCAAACAGACAGGGGTTCAGTTTATAACAGATTGCCTAATGAAATTAAAAAAGCCTGTACGCTCAAGGGGCTTAAGAACTCGATTTAAAACCTGTTTAGCGTCAAAATTTTCATTTTACAATGTAAAAGAATATCCTAGAATATGACTGGGAGACCACACCAATAACAAGACTGACTCTCGAACGAGTGGGAAAAATTATGGTGATGGATGAACGTGGAATGATGTGATCAAAATTTATATCTGAATGAGAGCTCGATGTGGTATGTAAGTCCAAAAAATTTTAACATATTTGACGTTTGCTAACAAATTTTTATTTTCCGCAAAAAAACATTTGCTATTGACTACTATATATATAATTATAGTATATACCTTGCTAAGTACTTGTAAAGTTTATACAAAAACAAGAAACAAACATTTTTCAGTGCTCCTGTTTTAAATTTGAGTTTTTAAACCCCCTTCATCAGAAACCCACAATGAATTAAAGCCATATCAAACAAACCTCCAACCAAGAACAAAGCCATAAACCAAAATAATATGTTTAAAAACAAATAAATAACCATAAACAACAAGAATCCAATCAGCTGTGTGTAAATGTTTATATATACCCTAAAATTTCTTTTGTTTTATAAGCAAGGAAAAGAGAAATATTCTTAGGTTCAAAAAACCCATCTGGTTGCTTTGATTAAAAAATTTTTAATTGATGTGGCGATTTCAACTAGTTCTTAAATTTATCATATAGTAATTTGATTGGGGGATTTCCTCTACATTGTCAATCCTTTAGCTGAATCAAGTTTCAATTATTTTTGATTGTGTTTGAATCCCACATGAGTCAGATAAATGGTCCATCTCAATAATGTTGATGAATAACATCAATTTCCCCGATCATTGGGGTCATTCTCACACTTAATGGAGTGATTGTTTTCCCAAAATATAGTCCTTTTAGACAGGAATATACAGGGTAGTTTGATAAATTATGTTTTATTGTAGTGCAATCAAAGTTACCTTTTTTAATAGGATATTCTTTTTCAGTTTGTGCTACTTTTAAACTGATTTTGAATTTTTAATTAACATCTTACAAATGCTGCCATCTTGGCTTGCTACAATGATTGCCACACGTTACTTTTGGTGTTTATTAACTTTTTGGATTGCCCTATTACTTGAATTTCGGTCAAAGAGAAAATGTTTTGTACATTTGGAGGTTTTTTAAAAAAATTACTTGTGGGGCTTAGAAAATTTTAAAAAATTTTCTAATTTTCAGGGGAAGATTCCAAAATAGGAAAGAAAACCTTTTAGGGGAATTTTGTTAGATTTTAATGACGGGCCAGGAAAATAATTGGGTGGATAAATTTAAGAATTTCAGTAGATTAAATAACACTGGAAATTTTTTATGGTGCTCTGATTATGTCTATCAACAAGATTTTTTTGGGATATCCCGTTCACAAAACGTACATAGGACAGCCCCTGTTATGTAGTTAAAGGAAGTCATAATTGATTACTAGCAAAGATTTTTTTGGCCCCTTTATGATTTAATGCCGAAGTGGTACTACAGATAGATATAATATATATATAATTTAAATATATTATATATATATATATACAAGTTTAACTTTGTATTAAAAACTATATACAAATCAACTATTGTTATAAACAAAAATTAATTATCGAAACGGAAGGACGTATCATGCCTTACAGAAATCGACTAAGGAGATAATCCACTCAGGGTTTTTGGACAAGTTTTCATCATCAGTCACTAGACACAACTTGTCTGTACCAAAAAATTTAAATTATCCTCTTATCTGTCCATGACACTTTGCTGCTTCTTTACTGTCATAAGTTTCCTTCTTTGCGTCATTATTAGTATTATCTGATGATGTTACCCGTCATCAAGATACAAAATACTGATTAGAAACAAGTAGTCTTGTTATATTATTTAAAAGAGGAAAAAAACATTTGGATGATTAAGACTTAATCGTTGATTCCATTTTCAGAGGAAATCCAAGTAAAATGACGATAATTTTATTCAAAAATACTTCATTTGAACTCTAACGGTATACATTTATTTTAATGCAAAACCCTGGTAACATTAGAGGTCACTTACGGCGCCCTTTCTTTATTACGAAAACTGAGGTTAATATTTTCCATTAATTTATTCTTCGTTTAATTACCGTTTTTTACACATTCTGTTTTTTGATCTTCAATACTACGGTTACGGTTGCAGATGGCCGAACGGGTTTTGGATGTCGGAATTTAGATCTGAGCAAGAGACATTTGCAGGTTCGATCCCGTATGTTAACAGTAGCACGTTTTAATCGCTACCATCGATATTGTCCTGTATCCACTGACCCCTTACTATGTTTTTAAAAATGGCCACACAAGACCAATGGCTCATGAGGACGGGGTTAGAATAAGGCCTAAAAGAGAACTGGCCTGCTTAAAAAAAAATCATGCTCTCTTAATTTAGTATTTTAGCACCATGTCGTAGTTTATAACGTAATATGTAACATTTTTGTGTGATCATTGCCCCTCCAGGGAACCTCAAAACACACACTTGTAAAAGATAGTATTATAAAATAAATTTTAAATTGTGTGTGTTTTTTGGTTCTCAGGGTCATAATTAGAGAGAAATTTAAAAAGAAAACCCCAAAAATACTTATAAACTGTTTATTCCCTGTGCTGATTATTATGTCTAATAAATGTTTATATTTCGGGTAGCGTCCTCGTTATCTTGCTTAACATAGGATGATTATCCACATTAAAAGAGTGGTAGGAAGTCTAGAAAGGTTATATAGCTTACTAAGATTTTTAGGAATAACGTAAAACTGTTTAATTTAATCATCTGTGTTTTTAAAACGACACATATATTTATCAATTTTCATGTATCGTGATTACACGCATTCATTTATAGTGTAAACTACTAAAAATATATATTAAGTTTGGTTTTAAGGAAACAAAAATAAATTTTAATTATAGTGGACGAGTTTTGAAACAAGTCTCCGAGTTTGACTTATTAACTACAATAAGATGTAGATTGTTTTTTTAGCACATCACTTATGGCGCGTTACGGTTAGATTTGGTTTAAAAAGTACAAAATTAGAAAACAAATCTTGCTGGTTTTTTTGATCACTACACGCCACGCATTTCATATAAGTAAAAATAGATTGTATCCTTCCCCTGATTTTTGGTATAGCATGTTTTTTTTGTTAAGCCGCGCTGCTAATTAATGACAGTCAGAGGGGGCCGTTAACCTAACCTAATAGACTCTTAATAGTTGATTAAAACCTTATTATCTGTTTAGGTGGTTTCGTGATTGTTTCGATGAGGGATTACTTTACTTTTAAACAAATAAAAAACTAACAAGATATAATTTTCATGTACATTAAACTCTAAAAAATGTTTTTACCGTAAACACATTTCGAGTTACTGTGGCCATTAGTGTTTTGTAAGACTCTAGAGTTTCACGTAATTCTTGGGTATCTAGTTTGACGTGTAAATTCACCTTAGTTGCTATAATACAATAGTTTCAACACAAACAATTACGTGTCCGTTAAAATGTCGTAAGGCCTTACAGCAATATTTGTAAACAAACAGAAAACATTTTTGTGTTTTGAACCAATATTTTCAAAAATGGAAATTAATTGTAAATTCATCACACAGGTTTGTTTTAATTGAGCATTAACAAAATGCGTAATTTAACGTTTTTCCAATTCTCAGCCAGATTTTGGAACTGCGTACAAATTCCCTAAAAACAGTTCAATATTTTTTATTTTTAGGCTGCAAGTTTAAAACTCAGTATGTATATATGGGCTAATGCCCATATACTGGTATAATGAAACTTGACATAGGTGATTTCTAACAAAAACGGTGTGGAGGACAATCTGTTATTTGTTATATACAGGTGACTTCAGTTTAGGGCTATGATTTCCTGTTTAAAATTTTGGAAAATAATAAAAACCCGTTTATAACACAAGCGAGTTGAAATTATTAAAGGCTTAACTTTACATTTAAATTGTTGGTCGAAAAAAGGCGGATAATATAATAATGTTTAAAAACGTATAGGGGACTTATAATTTTAATTGACAAATGACCGTAAAATTTTTTTATTTAACAAAATATACAATTAATACGGATCCATCTCTTGGTCACTTATGGAACCCCTTCAGTGATTGAAACTACTAGTATATCTTTTATTTTAATTACTACTTAAAATATCTTTTAATATTTATAAATTAATGCTAATTGTAAAAATATATGAATTCGTATTTTTCTTTCCTCAAACATGATTGATTTGTTACAAACCACAATTCACTGTTACCTTTATAATGGATAAAAAAAACCTCTGTATTCTTAATAAAGTATATTCAAGTGAGTCTTTTTATATGTAAAATTCTCCCCTTAGTAACGCCTAACACGTAACATTGTTAGTCATTGTTGACGCCACCAACAACGCCTCGGGCGGGCCCTGACGCCGACCTGTCAGATTGTTTGAGTTTCGATCTGGGTTTGACAATGGTTATTATCAAAAAAATTCTGGCGGACTTTCACCGTAAATTTGCACCATTGTCTGGCTTGTGAGTTAACAAGAAACATCAAGTAACATTGTTTACATTGATGGCCACCCAACCACGCCTCGGGGCCTGACGCTATCTGTCAAGATTGTTGTAGTTCGGTCTGGTTTGACAAGGTTTTGTTATCAACAAATTCTGGCGGCTTTCACGCGTTAACTTTGCACCAATGTCCTGCGCTTTTGTGAGTTAACAGAAACATCAAGTAACATTGTTAGCATTGTTGGGCCACCAAAACGTCCTCGGGGCCTGACGGCTACCTGACCAGATTGTTGTAGTTCGATCTGGTTGACAAGGTTAGTATTCAAAAAATTCTGGCGGGCTTTCACCCGTAACTTTTGCACCAATTGTCCTGGCTTGGAGTTTAACAGAAACATCAAGTAAGTATCATTGTTACATTGATGGCCACCGAACACGCCTCGGGGCCAGACGCTACCTGTCAGATTGTTTGTAGTTCGATATGGTTGACTAAGGTTATTATCAAAAAATTCTGGGCGGCTTTCACCGTAACTTTTGCACCATTGTCTGGCTTGTGATAGTTAACAGAAAACACTCACGTAAACATTGTGTTCGCATTGTTGGCCACCAACACACAGCACGGGGCCTGACGCTAACCTGTCAGATTGTTGTAGTTTTCGGTTCTGGTTGACAAGGTTATTTACAACAAATTCTGGCGGGCTTTCACCATGTAAATTTTGCACCATTGTCTGGCTTGTAGGGTTAACAGAAACTCACGTAACATTGTATAGCATTGTTGGCCGACCACACTCGCCTCGGGGCCTGACGCTACACTTGTCAGATTGGGTGTAGTTCGGTTCTGTTTGACAAGGTTATTATCAACAAATTCTGGCGGCTTTCACCGTAATTTTGCACCATTGTATGTGGCTTGTGAACTTACAGAAACATCCACGTAACAGTGAATGAAGCCACTAAAACTGCCCCGATGACCTACACTTTGACCTGAATGAATTAATATATTGTTTTATTTACCAATAGTAAATATACTAACCATAAGCAAATGTACCATAAGCAAAAAGCATTGTCCTTTTTGAAATGAGCCCAAAGATATTCAATTTTGATTTTACAATTTCAAACGGAAATCAAATATACCTTCCAAGATATTTTTGAGTATTATTTTTTATATTACCTCGCATAGTACATGATCTTATTCCTTTGTCTCTATAATTATGTATGAAAATTTTTATCTAAGCCATTATCTGGCTGAGGATTTAGGGAGATTTAATTGTTTATAAGATAAGTTCGTTATTTTCTTTATCGAGAATTTAGAACAGGAAGACATGCAGAAAATGAATATTTTTACAGTCCCTTTGAATGATAGGTAGGCTTCGCTAGTATCTAAGCGAATAATAGGCCTATTTATTATCGCAAATAGCGACAAACAATAGTCCTTCGTAATTATCAAACGTATGTAATTACTCACATCGTACCGTGTATGAAGTAGTTACCAAACCGTAACGAAATATTCAAGCCTACTTCATTATTTTTAAAATACGATGAAATTTCAATACAATTCCCTTAGTAAGAAAACTTAAAATTAAAATCGAAAAAAAATCATTGTTGGAAGAAATGTTTGCTAGAGAAATAACAAAAAGGGAATATAAATATGTTTAAAGTTTTTATACTTATTTCTTTAAAACTCGTATATGAAAAATAATCTAGTAACGAAATGCAATTCTAATCTAAAATACATTATTTTCTTTAAAAGGAAGCGAATCGCTTGGATTATTACTATAACTTTTCGGTTTTAATTAATTTCAGGACCATTATTATACGCCGAGTTTGCCAATATCACAATGGATGGTGGAATCTAATTAATGGCCCATTGTGACGGATTCACCTGCCTCCCTGGTTGATGTCACTGATTGAATGTTCTGCCGGACTGTTTGTCAAATGAGCAATCGATTTTGTGTTGAGTAAAATTCTCCAAATATAATAGTCACAATCCTTCAATATACCCTTCCTGAAACAGAAAAACGAACAAAAAGATATTTTTTCGGTCACTTCACCGAGAAATTCTTAGACATTTTAAGTAGTCATTTTGGATTTTTTTAATAAATCAAGGCTCCAATGGAGAAACGTTCTGATAATAAGGATTTCAAAATTCTACAAATTTTAAAATATTCAAAAACTAAAAACATACCGCTAGAAATTGCGGTAGCTTGGTACATATCTGGTTTTTTATAAGGGTGATCACAAATCTTCAAAGCCGTGGCGTTTACATCCAGTACGAACTGTTACTAAGCGGGATCCGTTTTTGGAAAATAGACTTGGACTCACTCGCGTAAAATTGAATGTGTCGTTTTCGTTCCTTCTGTTATTTCAGATATGCTGGTGAATTTAATGAAATTATTTTAATTAAATAAATATAATAAATTTAATCTTCTATTTTTGCCAAAAAAACAAGTACAAAACAGTAACATTTTCATATACAAGTACACAACACAGATTTTTCATTTAATTACTGAGTTCAAAATTGTTAACAATAAAAAGGTAGAATAAATTAACACAATAACAATATAAATAAATATAAGGCAAAATAAAATAGGTAATCCCCCTAGGACAAAGCCTGAGCTGGGATCTCCATCACTTGTTTTAAACAAAAAAGAATGAAACGGAAAGTCAGTCGAAACGTAACACCTAGTTTTAAAATTATGTGATGAAATAGAGATTGAATTAAAAACACACTGTGTTGCCCACTGAATGGAAATTACTTTCTTTGTAACTTCAATGGTAAAAATCTCCTTCACCAACATACTACCAAGTACTTATATTTACAATTTCAAAGAAATAAAAAGACATCTAAAGAGAAAGATAGTGACAAATACCAGTAAGCAAACAAATAGATGTACCAAAAATCACATAGGAAATTTCAGGCAAGAAGTAAGAGCAAGCCGATTCAAATGTTTCAAGACTCAACCCTACCCGATCCTTTACTTATATTTTAATATTTTATCGACATATATTATATCGATATTTGTTGTAGAGCATTACAGATAATCGCAAACCGCGAACTGTCGACCACGAGTCAGTCAGCCGTGCAATAAGTGATTCGGGCAATCATAAAGTGGTGGTTTACCGTAAAAAAAGATTGTTGAACGGGACTAAAAAATGTTAGGCAAAATTCATTGCACTTCTCAGTGCACCTATTAGACAATACGGGTTTTAATATGATACTGTTTATTAATGAATAGTTAACGTGTTCGGCAGATTGCATGGTCATCGTACAAAAGTTTTGGTTTTAAATATGGGGCCTGGGGTCAAGTGATGTGGACTAATATCTCCTCCGAAAAATAAAGCATGGGCAGGACAGAGTAAGGGGTATGTTTAAATTATCGAGGGTATCTGCGATAATTACTCTCGGTAAAGGGTACACCCGTTTTTGTAGCTAAGCTCGCTTAAAATGGGTGCCCTAGAAGCTCTATTAAAATGTGAAAAAAAAGTTCTGAGATTCTGTAATGGGCTCAATGTGTACAAGATACTTGGTGAAGACCAAGTATGTTTAAAACTGTATGGACCTTTCTTTATACGTTTTAAAATTGCTTGAGAAATAGGGTCCGAGTGATGTGTAAATCCAGGTTAAAGGCTATTGGACATCGTGATGGGCTGGAGAGGGATATGTAGTACTTCGTAAATTTTGAGACGTGTGTATGGGCAAATATTAGGTGTGTTCAGCTGTTGCTTGAAAGTAGGGCCTAGAGATGAAGAAGCACTCGGTAAATATACTGGAGGCATTCGAAAAGTAACATCGTCAGTTGTGCTATACAGGGGCTTGAGACGTTAGGGTAGACGAAAGAAGTAGGCATTTGTAGGCACACGTAGAGGTTGGGGTGCTATAAATAGTGCTATAACGCCTGGTTAAGACCAAAATTATGGGAGGCAGTGGGAAAGTGTGATGGCCGGTTTAAAAAGCAGATTATACTTGTTCAACAGACTGGCGGTTGTAGGCCTGTGTGTGGAGATTGATCGGTGGTCGAAGTACGCCTGGTTTAAGAGCTCGAAGTACGGGAGACAATCGGAATGTGTAGATCCCTGTATATATGCAGTTTGAGGGCCTTAAGACTCTCTCCGATACTCGAAAGGGTGGATAGCGGAAGGCGTATGCGCACAAATGCGATATTCTTAAGTACGGGAGACAGCTAAAAAGTATTGGAGCCCTCGCAGCATGCGCGTTGAGAGCTGCAGGCGCTCCTTTACTCGAAAAATGTGAGAGTCTGAAGGCGTAGGGCACACGTAAAGTTTGGGTTGTTAGAAACCATGACGTCTTGTTAACAAGCGTAAGACAGTCAGAGGGGGCGTTAGAAATACGGATGAGAGCTCGGAAAAACGGGTAGCGGGAAGGTATATGTCTACGTAAAGTTTAGGCAATAGGTACGAGTGATACGCTCGTCTAATAGCTTCAAGGATAGAAAGCCTATGTAGGTACTCGCAGCCTTAAACGTGGCTGGAAGAAATGTAACCTATTAGCGAACTGCTGGTATAACAGGTAAAAACTTTCTTGACAACCAAACAGTGGCTAAAACACGGGGGTTAAAAGGGCGGTTAGATGCGGTAAACCTAATCTACTTCGGGCAACCTTGAGTGGTTCAGGCGTCCATTTGTTGGCAGACCGCACGGTTGCTCTACATCCTAAGCTCTTCCTCATAATAGTTAAAGTTTGTTTAATGTACTGTACTATTTGTAGCATAATAGCCCTAATTACCGTCCCTTTGTCGATTTTGATATGATTATTTCTGTGTTTACCAAGTGACTTATTTTTTGGTGTAGTTTTTTGTAAAGGGTGTGTAAGGGGTTTTCCCCTCTCGTCGATTTAAAATGATAATTAATTTGTACACCAAGTGTCTTATTGTATAGTTTAATTTTTCGTGTAAATATTCTCTCTCTCTCTCTCTCTCTTCTCTCTCTCTCTCTCTCTCTCTCTCTCTCTCTCTCTCTCTCTCATCTCTCTCTCTCTCTCTCTCTCTCTCTCTCCTCTCTCTCTCTCCTCTCTCTCTCTCTCTCTCTCTCTCTCTCTCTCTCTCTCTCTCTCTCTCTCTCTCTCTCTCTCTCTCTCTCTCTCTCTCTCTCTCTCTCTCACACACACACACCACACACACACACACACATACACACACGCACAGGGTGTTTACTAAAGGTGTTCATATGAAGTTTTTTGCTAAATTTCACGTCTAGAACAAAATACCCAAAATATTGGAACACCTTTAGGAAACACCCTGTATATAGATATAATTTTCAATAAATATTAAATCACAAAAATTATTTGGTCCTCACGGACTCGAACCCGGAACTCTCACTTGCCGGGTGACTGTGCTACCTAATACACCACAGAGCCCTTACTTTTTACGATTAAATTTTTTTTTACTTGGATACAAAATCAAGTAAAAGAAGAACAAAAGTAAAGAATGTCAAAATTTAACAGGTAGAGTTAAGACTCAGAAGCTACCCTTAACTCGGGGACCAAACGCCTTGAAATAGATTTCCGAACCTCCACCAATGGCTGGGCAGAAAGGCTGCTTCCAAGGCTAGGATCGCTCACCGGTCACCTATCCAGTAGCAGGTAGACTCACGCAATATTTATTGATTTGGTTATTGAAATAATCGCCAAACGCAGTAACCGCTTAACCACGCCATTATAGGTATATGGTTTCTTAGTTACTCTGAATGAAATTAGAACCAATTGAACTTGTAATTTAATTAGCTATCTATTATATCATATAATACCTGATGGATCCGATACATATGATAAGTAATAGGCGATAGCAATTCGAAATGAAGAAATAACAATCAGCAGCAAAGCTGAGTTACGCAACAGTAAATTAACAACCATTACAGGTGTAATAAAAACTGCAGAGTTTATTGCAGCGGGGATGTGAGTCCCGTGTACGTTGAGATTTATCACTCTCGCAGTCTACGCCACAATATTTTCTATACATTCTGTAAAATAATGACGTCTTTTGTCAGCAGCTACGTAAGGTAAAACCTTACGTAATAGAACGGCATTGTAAAACGATTCTGTGGCATTATTTCCGTAAATATGTTTCAACAAAATACTACATAAATGAATTTTGTAAGTTCATCCCATCCGTCAATATTTAATGGATTTAACTTTTCGTGCACGACTTCATAGTTGTGTTTTGACATCTGAGGAGGGCGCAGACTCAGCCTTCATGTTCCTGTAACTCTTGTTTTTAACAGAAGAGGCTATATTTATTAAATCTTTTTTGCACATAAAATAGTTAATTATATAGTGAATTTTGTTTCAAGGGAGAAACGTTGTAATATGCCATACTTCATATTTGATTGCAAAGTCTTTATATATATATAATATATATATATATATATATATATATATTATATATATATATATTGAATTTATATATATTTTATATAAATACTGAATTTATATATATATATTATATATATTATATATATATATAAATTCAATAAACATTTTAAAATAAACATTCAATAAAATGTCAAGCAACTTTTTAGTTGTACCATACCACTTCGTCATTGGGATACAAAAGGATAACTTCTTATTGTTACTGAAGCCATCGAAGAACTTCAATAAATTATCATGGAATGTGGGAGGGAAATACTATAATCTTTGTAAAAACTGTTTAACTTTACGACTTTCAGGATCCCAAACCTCCGTTCTTTAATCTTAAACCTAAAATGGGATGAGGAGATTGGAATAGCTTTGAGTGACTATCGATTATCTCTAGACTGTTTATTATGTCATATAAAAAGAATACCTAGATATATTGTCCAGTTTTTCAACAGAAAATTGCGTACGAAAGCCGCGGGTAACTGCTAGTAAATTTAATAATTTTCTTGAAGGGTAATAAAGAGGCTTCTTCCATTAGTAAAGAACATAACGAAACGATTCCAACTATTAATTACATAACAGCTCATCTAGCTGTATATCCTACCGTATATACATCGTAAAATAATACAACTTTATACTTATAACTAGAGCTGACGCCCGATTGGACTTTCAGACTTAAAATTTAGGTTCAGACTTATAATTTAGGCCCCGATTGGACTTTCAGACTTAAAATTTAGGTTCAAAATCATGAAAAAGTGATATATGATAATAAGTGTCCCAACCGCACTAATTGCACTCAAAATTTTCGCTGAAGCAGACTCCGTGACAATGCACTTATGTGTTATTAAAATGACTGGGACACTTTAGGCTAAAATTACACTCTAGAACCGGAAACATTCAACCTAGAAGAACAATCTCGAAACTAAGATTCGAACCTGGGCTTTGCAGGAGCAAGAAGAAACGCTAAAGACTAATGAGACAGGCTACAAAAATATATCGCATTGTATCCTTCTATATCAAATATAGTGTCACGCTAACGGTAAATGTAGCCTCTTGAATTTTGAATGTGCTGTGTATGTGTCGAGGTTGGCAACCTGCGGTCTAGTGTATAGATGTTTCCAATATGTGTCTATTGCCACTTAAGTTTATAGTGTCTGCTGGTTTCAAACACATATCATAAAGTTTATATTTCATATTGTTAGCTAAGTAGAAAGGCTCTGCTTATTTAAACTATTCCATAGCTACAGGTAGGTTTGACATTTGTTTTTTGGAACAAACTTTTTACGACGAACAGCATGGGAATAGATACACTAATATTTTTCCCTACAAATATTGTATAAATTAATTATTTATTCACCTAATTGCCAAATATACTGCCAAAGGAGATAGATTTATTTCATTTAGGCATTTTACAAGGTTTTTGTACAATTTTATTGCCGGATTCTCTACACAAATTTAGTAGCTAAAACGACGATAGGGTGTTGAGGAATTGCTTCTAAAGTAACAGCACTAAGAATATATTACGAATCTTACACTTTACGCGTGCAAGAATTTAATTTTTTTAAATATACACATATTATAAGGTATTTTTACTGTTGCTTCGTTATCCATTGCAATGGGAAAAAGGGGTAGGGTACGATAAGCGGACCCGGTTTTTTTATATCAAAGAAGGTAATCTTCGATACATAATATTCGCATCTCAAATCCTAGACTATCAATCGATATAAAAGTCCTAAATAAACAATCATATATTTTAAATTAAAATATGAATTTTAATATTTACAGTGATCAAACAAATTATTATAACCAAAATTAAGAAAACTGAAGACGACCATATTTGCTCCTCTCACAGTTACAGTTGTTTCTTTCCCACAAATTTCACATAATGGGTTTTTTCGGTTTCGAGTCCCACATGTTGAAGTCACGAAAAAATGTCAAATCATCTTTCAAAGCAATGTCGTGTAGTTTTCTAATATTGACTGCCATTTTTTAATAATCATATGTTACTTACATAAAATAGAAATATTACATTACGAGTAATATTTGAAAGTATTTACAGCTGTTGATACAGACTATTAAAAGTTAATTGTTCAAAATAATTAAATCAGTATCGATTGATTATATCGATGGTTATGATTAAGTAATATTGTTTGCCAATTTCGATATAAAAAACCGGGTCCGCTTATCGTACCCCTACCCCGGGAAAGTCCTTGGTGTTGTCTTACAGATAAGGGTGTTGCACTCAGTAAGTTTAAGGACAATTTCTATTTAGAGAAAGTACTAATGTCATCTTGTACTGTATTTCCTTTCAATACTAAATCAATATTAGTGATGTACTGAAATTTATCATTCAATGTACTGAAAGTACTGGAATACCAATGTCCAGGCTCGCTATATAATATTAGTTTGAATTTTTCTTCTCCATAGACCAATGAATAAAGTGTCACGGCTCTCTAACTGTGATATCGCGGTTTTATATTATATAGCTGGAATAACAAAATACAGTGATAGTGAAAAAGCTAGGCAAAGTGATAGTCCTAGCATAGCCCAAGAGCTAAAGACGTACTCAAGTGTTGACTTCGGTTGTCTTAGTGGTTGTCGAGATCTAATATCACAGCTTATCAATGGTAATTACAGACAGTGGTAATTATTATTGATCAGTATATACCCTTGGCTTCGCCTGCAATTCAGGGCACATTCCGAATATTTAGTTAAATAGCTCCCAGAATTTCATTTACACTTGAACTATTTTGGACCAATGTGTAGTAACTCCATAGTCGAATTTCATTGCACCAGTTTAATCTCAATTTTTCAAATTATGTTAATGTGACGACTTCTTCGATTTCTCCTTGCCTTTACACTTTTCCCTTGAGAGCTAAGGAATAGTCGTAACAACTTTTATTATTTTATACCTCTACTTTCTTTTGCTTCCCAATGGGGCAATAATTATTTAACAATACGGCTCTGTATACAGTTGAATATGGTTCCAATACAGTATGGGTGATTTCGTATTTTGTATTAATAAATGTACCTGGATCAATTCAATAACAGTATAGGTACGTAAGTTTGTGTTAAAAACATATTCTTAATACTTTTTTAGTATATTTCTGTTACAATTGTTTTGAAAGCTTGATGTTTTGTAGTTATAATCCACCAGATTTAATATTTTTATAGCTATAAATAACTCATTTATTTTCAGTAGTTAGTTTATCGAAAAATCTCAGTATGAAATTTGAAATTGTAGGGATATATTTTCGGATTGCGCTTGTTTCATGCAAACTCCACGTATATAAATTAAACTTTATCAGATCCTCAAAATATTTAGTTAAAAGAAAGTTTATTTATGATATTAAAATTCAAATTAAGGTATTTCAACATAGGTACACATTTAAATTAGATATATTATAATAAGAATATCTTGAGTGAATAAAATTGTTCAGGTATAATCTTATTTGTGTATTTCACATGTCTCCTTCAAAATTACCAAATTATGTTTTCTGGTAGCATATCAATATATCTACATCATACATCTTATAATACAATAACATGTGGTAGTCTGATCTCAACCTCTGAAGTGAGCAGTTTTTATTGAAGGATTCACAAATATGCGAGGCAGCAATAACACCGCTGTTTGGGCGACGTGGAGGCACTACAGCAAGATTGCTGCTACCGTAGTCTGGAGAAACATTGCTTGTTATTGTGGAATTATCAACATTCCTCTCCAAGCACTATTTGAATTTGCTGGCTCGTTCCACAGAACACAACTTGTAAAATATAAAGAGACGTGCAAGAACGCAGTTTAGAAAATATTATACCTCGTATACAATCAACACACAATTCTATAATACTATTGCAGATAAGTGTACACGTTGTAGAGTAGGATATAAAAAGTTGCTTTATTTACTAACTAATAAATAAAATATGAGCTTAGAGCTATAGATAAAATAGCTAAAACTCTACCAATTATCTTTACCTTGAGGATTTAAAAAATCCTAAGCTTTACTTTGATAAAAATAAAAAAAGTTCTGTAATATAGTAACTTTCAAAATTTTCAAAAATATTTCAGTACCATTAAAAAAATGTTTTATGAACATGCCAATATATACCAAATTCTACAAAACTAAGCTAAATAAGTAGCTATCAATCTTAATCTAATTAACGTCTCAATACATATAAAATTACCTCAACTTGTCAAAAGGCATGAGTATATGATGCTAGTAAATAAACATAGCAATCAACCCGTAATAATTTGATATATGACTAAGGTTTTAAGAGAACTAATGGTTCGAGAAGCGGACTACTCGTATTCAGATTGCGGTTATTATTAATGCTGTGATTAAAATATCAATTTGAGAAGAGGGGGGAGAACGATTATTTAAATCAAAAGGTGAGTCCGGTTGACCCAGCCTTAAGTTCATGTGTGGACTCTGAAATCATTGTTCAGGTTTTATGTTAGTTAATTATCAACTACCTTCCAACTAGTGCTAGGTGCACGTAAGGAATGTAGTTACAAGCTGTACAAATTACGTCATTTTAAAGCCGCTATAATAACAAGTGTAACTATAAATAGAAATTTATCGCATTTTTATAACTTTTGATAGGTTGTAGCTTTTAATGAGTTCGTTGATGTAACATTTTTCAAGAATAAAATCAAGTTTTTACATATCTATGCTACCTTAAAAATTGTAAGAATATTCGGTGAGTTAAAAATAAAATACTTTTGCTGTCATTTTAGAAAATAGTGATCAAATATTTTAACGCAACCTTCACATTTTTTACTTGTTAGTAAAATGTATGTGAACTCCACTATTCAATTATTTTTCCTGTATATGTTGTTGGGTTTTTAAGATATCAACGGTAGTAAAATTTGAAATAGAGTTTGTGAATGTAATTTAAATTATATTAGTAAAATGGACGTAACATTAAAAGTAATTTGCTTCTTAAAAAAAATAATTAAAGAAGATACAAATTTTATTCCTCCAATTCAAGAGTTTTAATTTAATTCCTTAACATTGGTTGTAACATTTCTTAAGTCGAAAGTTACATTTAATTGTAAGTGAATATTATTGAATATCCACTGAAATACAGTTTTACCCACGTGTATAACTCCTGTTGATACTTTTGTAGAATACTGTTTAAACGCATTTTGATCAGGAACTCTAAAACTATATGTTACCTGAAGGGATGTATATGTATTTAGCTTATGTACTAATTATTTGATATTGTACAAAACAAATTAAATACTACAACTAAATAACGATGATGACTGACGCACATCAAAAAGCAATAAATTATCAAGAGGTTTCATAGAACTGTATGTAGCAGTTAATTACGAAAGTATGTTTCAGAATATTGGAGGTAAATTATATTGAAATCAGTTGAGTTTAAACATCTTTTTGAAGGTAGATTGACATAATTATTTATTCAATAATTACTGTAATTCATAGAAAAGTAAAATTGTCAATTTTCTTTTTACATTAACATTTTTACCATTTTACATTTACCACGCAGGATATATTTCAGTAATACATTATTTCCTGCATTAAAAGTAGTGTAAATCTATTTGGAAAATTATTAAAATAAATAGCAAATCTTTTAAAATACCCATGTTTCTGAATATATGGTTGAGTTATTCTTGTGACTCGGGTATACTCTATGTTGAGGACTCCTATACATGTATGAGGATTTGCATAAATAACGTTTACAATTTAAATTACTTAGAACGCCATTAGTGGACATGGATTTTTCATATATTTTTCTTTTCGAATCAAACACTATTATTCCCCAACTAAGAATTTGTATAAAATAAGATGTATAATAATAATGTATTTTAAAAATAATTTGTAATTTATAACTATTTTAAACAAATTTTAGTATTTATTTTTCTATTAGCTGAGTTTCTTCAACACTTTTTCCACATTTATGTAATCTTACTGAAGCAACCATGTGTAAATATTCAAACAATAAATGTATAAGTGGTGAGAAAAACCTCCATTAACTATGCAATTAGCAGTACCAGATCCTAATAAGAAATGTTTTATGTTTAAAATAGAATCTCATGAAATATATTTATTGTGTTTTACTGTCATTAAATATTAATTATTTTATTTCTAAAATAGTTATTTATATCAATTCAGCCAGGCAGACAGGTAAACAAAAATATAATTTTACATAATTTATTATGTGTTTTTAGTTGAGTAATTTCATAAAGTTTAGGTAAATATTTAAGAATATAACCAGGTCTTAGCACCTAAACTTGTTTAATTTCTTTTTAGAAATTACACTTTATATTTTGTAAGTACCTTTATTCGTATGCAGAAAGTGTAAAAAAGTAAGTTTAGTTAATACAACTAAATAAATGCATTTCCATTTTCTAGCCAAACCCGTTTTCAGAGTACTCTAAACCACACAGGATATACAAAGTCTATCCTTCCATACTAGGTTACTAACAAAAAGACTGGTGGCCTACTTGTTGTTTCAACGTTTATAATAAATAAACACTATTTACATTGACACAACTGCGCAAATGTTGTCCATACAACCGAGATGTATGAAACATATCTAGATTAAAGCTCAAATATCGAAGTAGAACTAGCTTATTTGGTGGTACATTCCTTACGAATGATTCAAACAAACAAGTTTTGTCCTTAAACAGGGCTATATATCAGCATTTTTTGTATAAAAATGGAAATAACCAGTCACCTACATTATGATATAGAACGAAAAACTAACGTATTATCCTCAAGTTAACAATACAGATATTGTAAATATATATTAAATAAATATTATAAAATCAGTTGAACCTCAAATATCAAGTTACTCACTATAAAAAAACTGTCAAGGTATACACGAAAGTGGCAATAGGCACAATATTAGGAACATATACATTGAGACAGCTGAGGTCAGGTCGGTCATATGTAAAGTAGACCACAGGCACCGCACCATTACCTCTGTGGTTCATGTTGCCTACCTCAACATGAAACAGTACACAGCACATTCAAGACTCAAGAGGATAGTTTACCTATAGTAAACTACGTGTGATATAGTAGGATACAATACGAAAAATTCATGTTGTCTCTGACATTAGTCCCTAACGTTTCTTCTAGCCCCTGCAAAGCCCAGGTTCGAAACGTAGTATCTAGATTGTACTTCTAGGTTGAATGTGTCCAGTCTGGTGTCCTATTCAGCCTAAAGTCAACAATTTTAATATAACTTAAGTTAATTGTTCGTAGTCTGATTTAGCAAAATGTTGAGTTATTTTGTGTAGTTTGAACACTTATATTATAGAGTTTATATTTTATATATTCTAGCTAATTTATATATATATTAATATCTAGCTAATTATTATAGACCTGCTTATTTAACTTTTTCATAGTTACAGGTAAATGTTGAGAGTGTTTGTGAAACACATGTTTTTACTAAGACCAGCATACACTAATCTATTTTCCCTACAACTATTGTAGAAATTAATTATTTGTTTCTCCTAAGTAAATGACCAAAGGATGTACTGCAATGGGCAATTGGTCTCCAGGTTAAAGGCCGTGATATCTTCTTAGCCCTAACTCTGCGTGTTAAATTTTGACATTATTTACTTTGGTTTATATTAGTGTATTTGTATGTCTTAGTGGCTATATTATTTTCCATACATACAGGTGTAATTAGCCTGATATTGTTTTGTATATTTGATTATCAAGAAATGGCCTTTACCTTGTAACGAAGTGTTTGAGTCCCCAAGTAATAAAAAGGGAAAAACAATACTTGGTCGTAGAAAATCAAAAGAGATAAGGACAATTTATGTAAATGGGATTAGAAAATGTATAATAAATCAAGCAATGCCCTAACTGCTTAGCAGCCCCCACCATAACAGGCAACCCCCACCACAACTCTTTTACTAGATAAGCAGGAGGTATACGAGCTGGCAAGGCAGTCGGGCTAGAGGTGGGCTAACCGGGGTACTTTTCAGTAACCGTTACAACCGTTACTGCTACTCTTCAGTAACGGTTACAAGTACCCGTTACAAAGTACTCGCTGTTACTTGCGCCGCCATTACGGCGTGAATTTGAATGATAAATGAGGTTATGTTTGATGTACGTACAGTAGTTGAGTAGTTCCATTTCAGTTGTAATGATTTATTTCAGTACTTTATTGTAGAGTCCCCGGCTGTCTGTTTATTTTGATAACCATTGAAAACAAAAATATATACGAAATTTACAATAACATATTATTTATCCATCGTTCATTTTTTTTAATAAACGAAAAAAACACATTTATTTATATTTTATATTTATGTAAATAATAAATAAAAACTGCACATAATAAATGCAACTATTATTATACCTACATAATAATTAATTATGTACAATCAAAAGTTTGTTACTGGTACAAAAAGTACTCGAGTAACTGTAACGACCAGAGTACCTGTAACGGACAAGAGCTAAAGAGGTACAAGGTACATGTTTCGGTTACTGGTACTAGAGTAACTGTAACTGCCAGAGTAACTGGAACGGCCAAGACCTAAAGAGGTACAAGATACATGTTTCTGTTACTGGTACTCGAGTAACTGTAACTGCCAGAGTAACTGGAACGGCCAAGAGCTAAAAAGGTACAAGGAACATGTTTCGGTTACTGGTACCATGACTCGAGTGGAGTAACTGCAACGGCAAACAGCTAAAAAAACTCTAAGCGGCCTGACCAGTCGGACGGGCGTGTTCAGCCCCCGACACCCCCGCATGGGCGTGTTGAGCCCGCGGGACACCGGACGGGCGTGTTGAGCCCCAGACACCCCCGCATGGGCGTGTTGAGCCCGCGGAACACCGGAAGGGCGTGTTGAGCCCCGGTACCTCGTCGGACGGGCGTGTTGAGCCCGCGGGACACCGGACGGACGTGGTTGAGCCCCCGGTACCTCGTCTGACGGGCGTGTTGAGCCCCCGACACCACCGCATGGGCGTGTTGAGCCCGCGGGACACCGGACGGGCGTATTGAGCCCCCGGTACCTCGTCGGACGGGCGTGTTGAGCCCCCGGTACCTCGTCAGACGGGCGTGTTCAGCCCCCGACACCACCGCATGGGCGTGTGTTGAGCCCGCGGGACACCGGACGGGCGTGTTGAGCCCCAGACACCCCCGCATGGGCGTGTTGAGCCCGCGGGACACCGGAAGGGCGTGTTGAGCCCCCGGTACCTCGTCGGACGGGCGTGTTTGAGCCCCCGGTACCTCGTCAGACGGGCGTGTGTTGAGCCCCCAACACCCCCGCATGGGCGTGTTGAGCCCCGCGGGACACCGGAACGGGCGTGTTGAGCCCCAGACACCCCCCGCATGGGCGTGTTGAGCCCGCGGGACACCGGAAGGGCGTGTTGAGCCCCCGGTACCTCGTAGGACGGGCGTGTTGAGCCCCCGACACCCCCGCATGGGCGTGTTTGAGCCCGCGGGACACCGGACGGGCGTGTTGAGCCCCAGACACCCCCGCATGGGCGTATTGAGCCCGCGGGACACCGGAAGGGCGTGTTGAGCCCCCGGTACCCTCGTCGGACGGGCGTGTTGAGCCCCCGGTACCTCGTCAGACGGGCCGTGTTGAGCCCCCGACACCCCCGCATGGGCGTGTTGAGCCCGCGGGACACCGGACGGACGTGTTGAGCCCCCGGTACCTCGTCTGACGGGCGTGTTGAGCCCCCGACACCACCGCATGGGCGTGTTGAGCCCGCGGGACACCGGACGGGCGTATTGAGCCCCCGGTACCTCGTCGGACGGGCGTGTTGAGCCCCCGACACCCCCGCATGGGCGTGTTGAGCCCGCGGGACACCGGACGGGCGTGTTGAGCCCGCGGGACACCGGACGGGCGTGTTGAGCCCCAGACACCCCCGCATGGGCGTGTTGAGCCCGCGGGACACCGGAAGGGCGTGTTGAGCCCCCGGTACCTCGTCGGACGGGCGTGTTGAGCCCCCGGTACCTCGTCATACGGGCGTGATGAGCCCCCAACACCCCCGCATGGGCGTGTTGAGCCCGCGGGACACCGGACGGGCGTGTTGAGCCCCAGACACCCCCGCATGGGCGTGTTGAGCCCGCGGGACACCGGAAGGGCGTGTTGAGCCCCCGGTACCTTCGTCGGACGGGCGTGTTGAGCCCCCGGTACCTCGTCAGACGGGCGTGTTGAGCCCCCGACAACCCCCGCATGGGCGTGTGTTGAGCCCGCGGGACACCGGACGGACGTGTTGAGCTCCCGGTACCTCGTCTGACGGGCGTGTTGAGCCCCCGACACCACCGCATGGGCGTGTTGAGGCCCGCGGGACACCGAACGGGCGTATTGAGCCCCCGGTACCTCGTCGGACGGGCGTGTTGAGCCCCCGACACCCCGCATGGGCGTGTTGAGCCCGCGGGACACCGGACGGGCGTGTTGAGCCCCAGACACCCCCGCATGGGCGTGTTGAGCCCGCGGGACACCGGAAGGGCGTGTTGAGCCCCCGGTACCTCGTCGGACGGGCGTGTTGAGCCCCCGGTACCTCGTCAGACGGGCGTGTTGAGCCCCCAACACCCCCGCATGGGCGTGTTGAGCCCGCGGAACACCGGACGGGCGTGTTGAGCCCCAGACACCCCCGCATGGGCGTGTTGAGCCCGCGGGACACCGGAAGGGCGTGTTAAGCCCCCGGTACCTCGTCGGACGGGCGTGTTGAGCCCCCGGTACCTCGTCAGACGGGGCGTGTTTGAGCCCCCGACACCCCCGCATGGGCGTGTTGAGCCCGCGGGACACCGGACGGACGTGTTGAGCCCCCGGTACCTCGTCTGACGGGCGTGTTGAGCCCCCGACACCACCGCATGGGCGTGTTGAGCCCGCGGGACACCGGACGGGCGTATTGAGCCCCCGGTACCTCGTCGGACAGGCGTGTTGAGCCCCCGACACCCCCGCATGGGCGTGTTGAGCCCGCGGGACACCGGACGGGCGTGTTGAGCCCCCGGTACCTCGTCAGACGGGCGTGTCGACCCCCCGACACCCCCGCATGGGCGTGTTGAGCCCGCGGGACACCGGACGGGCGTGTTGAGCCACCGGTACCTCGTCGGACGGGCGTGTTGAGCCACCGGCATCCCCGCAGGGGCGTGTTGAGCCCGCGGAACATCGGAAGGGCGTGTTGAGCCACCGATGTCATTAGTAACAGATGTGGTTGGATGGGGATGGCCCCCCACTCCTTCCACATGTTATCTGATACATATAAAGAGAGTTTGTATGTTTCCAGATGCATTCTTATGCAGGATCGCTACCTGATCAGAAGTAACTCGTAGGTGTCGTGATTTTGGATGTGATGGTCTGCCTGCCAGTCGAGAGGACACGGAGCTAGGGGACATCATACGCCACTGTTTCAAACCGGGGACCGAAGCCCGCTACTAGACCTCGAGCACTTCAACGGAGGTTAAGGAGCTTACGGGGGCTACCAGTCGATCCCAGGACTGCACCTGACGAGATCGTGGTTTCGATACCCAGCTCGGCCATCCAGCTCCAGGTCCAGTGCGGGAGTTCTCAAGGGAAACACCAAGTTGTAAATATTAGAATTAAGGAATCAGAGCTCATTTGTATATATTGTACATAGACTGGGGATAGATGTAATAAAGCAGACCAGTGTTTCACTTAAACTGTGTTTCTCATTTTAGTTTAGTGACCCAGGATAGAATCCCCTTACAAAAGACTAGTGCGGAGGTGGGTTTTCCCTCGGGATAGAAGTGTTTAGTGAGAGAGGGGAAAACCCCTTACAACTGAGCCGGGGCTCAGTTTTGGACAATTTATTTTTGTCTTTTATTTTGCCCACGTCGGCCACTCTTGTCAGTCGGTGGGGGGAGTCACTCCGTCAGAGTATTGATTTTCTGCCTGGTTGAGGTCAGCTGGTTGACCTTGACTAGTTTACCGACCAGCTGTTCACCGGCACCGGCACCGGCTACTGTTCGGAGCGGTCAGACACGTTCGGAGAAGCTTACTGTGTTCTGGCTGTTCTCTGTTCTTCCCGTTTCACCATGGCTGGCTAATTCACCGATTAAAGGTTATTTTTGACGATGGAAGGATTGTGAAGGAAACAGGATTTTTCCGGACATTTGCCATCGTTCAGTGAAACAAGAAAACAGTAACACTACGTTTCGAGATCTGCAATCTGATCTCTTCTTCAGGTTAAAGAAACTAACCTAATACATAATTACAAACTAAGTTTAAAATGAACAAATCTTACTAAAGCGTTGTGGCACGCCTAAGTCAGGAATCACAACCTACAAGTTGTTGTCAACTTCACTAACACTAAAGACATGCACTTAATACAAAACTATACAAAACACTAATCATTAAAAGTAAACTACGGAAACAGGTCACAATGCGTCTTCACTCGTCTACTGACCACCTACGACTGACCAGAAGGACTAGCCAATGGCAATCGTGACGGCTGGCTAAAACAAGATGGCGGAAATACAAGGGAAGGGGAACAGGAATGGGCCCTTTCGTTATTATTGGTTCATGCGAGATGAACTTCTTAAAACCATATTGTGACTCCGCATTGGTTTATTACAAATATCCGATCCGTTTGATACTTTTGGTTTTCTCTTTAGTTCATTTTTTAGAATTGGCAACCAAAGCGGCCTAATCTCGACTGATGGTTGACTGATTGGTTGGTCTGCCAATTTAATGTATGTTGCCTCAATTAATTTCCTTTTGAAGAAATGTGGTTCCCGATGTATTATGTGGGCTTCATCCCAATTCATATGATGGTCTTCGGACCAACAATGGTGTGCAATTTTTGACTTTTCTGTGAAACCCTTTCTCGTGTTTTCTTTGTGTTTCTTTTATCCTTACGTTTAGTGGTCTTTTTGTCTCGCCTATGTATTCCCTATTGCAGCTACATTTTATACTGTAAACACAGTTTTTGGAATCCTGTGTGCCATTTTTTGGTTTTGTTTTTACGAGACTTTGTCTAAGAGTGTTGTGTGTTTTAAACGCGGTTCTAATGTTGTACTTTCTACCTACTCTTCTAATTTTCTCCGATAATCCCGGCACATAAGGGATTGACATAAAACGCAAATTTATCACAAATCTGTTTTTCTGACTCAGGAATGATTCTTCTGGTTCGTTTGCACTTATTAATTACTAATTGAGGGTATCCATTGCTTCTGAGATCCGATTCAATTTTCTTAAATTCTTCTTTTAGTCCATCTTTATCTGAGCACAAGCTCTTTGCTCTATCAAACAACGAGTAGGCTACTCCTTCTTTGACAGATTTTTGATGGTTGGATTGATAATTTAAATATTTCCTGTGTGTGTTATCTTTCGAAAAACAGTTGTCTTAAGGACATCCCTATCTCTTAATACACACACATCCAAAAAGGGAAGCTTGTTTTGGACTTCCACTTCCATTGTGAGGCGGATGGAAGGAGAAATACTATTAATGTGATTCAAAAAATTATTTAGTTCAATGTCTCCATGAGAAAAAATAACAAAGGTATCATCCACATACCTCCACCAAATCTTCGGTTTGAACTGACTTTCGACTTTCGGTTTGAACTGAACTGATTCACCGACTTTCGGCAGGTAATTGTCTTTTTCACTCTCTTAACTTATTTAGTTGGCGGTTTTTCTCTCCCACCCAGACATATATTATCGTAGTTTAGTTATAAGTAATTTATATATATTTATTTTGTAACTTGTGTTCCTCGTGTACGTGTTCGTGTCGCAAAGTGTTCGTTCCTGTCTTTCGTACGTTCTAAAATTTGTTAATTTATTTACTATGCTAGTTTAGTTTTTTATCTTTCGCTCTTGTGCTTTCTAACTGATCCGTTCGGCGAACGGAAATTATTTATTCCGTGTACACACCTTGTTTTTATTTAGTGTAAGCGAGACGGTACAGACTTTGCAAATTTTTGTTACCTCGTGTTTTGTGTTGCGTGCAAATTTGGGTGGCAACATCCATGATTTCAATTTTATTATTTAATTATTGCCTTTATAGTAGCGTGAACTGATTAGAATTTAATTATTGTTATTTGGGAAATAATGTATTGTTATTATTTGTAAATTATATAATTATTATTATGCCTACCTTACAATTAATATTTAATAGCAAAATGTAAATTATTATAATATTATAATAGAATGATTAAAATCCAGCGAATTATAGTTACAAGTAATTGTTATCACGCTTAATCATTTAGTATGGCTGTTCTAGCCTATAAAGTAAATGTTTATATATTTGAAAATTTGTTTTGTTTGTAATATTTAATATTGTCACCAAGTAGTGTATCTTTTAATACTTGGTGTCTTGAGGTATTTTTGGGAAATAGTCTTCTGATACTTAAAAGGTACTGTTAGTTACAGATTGTTATTTTTTTAATTGTTAAATTTAAATATTTTATTATACTTTGTGGCAAACATAATTAAGTTTTTATTATTTCTCGGGTTGTAGTAAAGTTGTTCTGAATATCTACTGGTTATGTTGGGATTCTATAGGGTCCCCGTGAGTGCCGTCAGCGGGACTGGTGCGGCGAGTCTGCCCGAACAACTGAAAAATTGAATGCCTGCGCCCTGCCAGCGCTATTGGACCGGCATCCAACCGGAGTGTAGTGCTCCCATTCATTTCTTCTGGAACAAGGTTGGATTAAAAATGTGTTTTTTTACTTCTTATACTGAACTTGCGAGGACTGGGGTGCAGGGAGCGCTGCCAGATGTTAGATCTGGAGGAGGGCCAGTACCTAGCCAGTATTTATTTAGTTAGTTACATGACCTGAAGGGGAGGATTTCATCTTTAATTCGGATTCGTGGAGGCAACTAAGCCCCCGCCTCCTTCGAAAATTGGCTTTAAATATATTTTTTTTTAAATTTCGGCTACAAACTTGAAACAAAATTACTTTTCAAAAATAGTGGGCCTAGAAATTCTACAACCTTTTTCCTCCCCTCAGTTCATAAAAATTACCAGTTAAAATTTTGCTACTGCCGTACCTGATATATGTTATTTATAGACCAAATTTCTATTTATTGTGTTATTATTATATTATTTATTTATTATGTTATTGTCATTATTGGAATTATATTTATTGTTGTTATTTAGTTTTTTAAGTTACGCGGTGCACCGTGGTGCTGCATAATTGTATTTTGCATGGAAATGTTTGCCACCTACTAATTATATTTCTTGTACTCGAAATCTTGTCTCGTTTTGTCTCTTCCCACTAGTGGCATGTGATTGTTTTTTTTTATGATTTGCTCCGAGTTTGGGAGGGGCGCGCTTTCCGAGACCTCCTGTCTTTTTTCGCTAACTCGGAACAAAATGGTAGCAGAGCGTGGTTTCGTGTTTTTTTACCCTCTGCGGGCCCGGGGTTTTTGTTTTGCCACTGGTGGTGAGAGAGATGAGTTGAAGTTGTTAGTTGACTTCCTGCGCCTGTGCCGTCTCGCTGTGCTATTTTCCGCCGATCGACAGGAAGTGTGTGAACCCTATTTATTTCCTGATTATTGTTACTTGTGTGTTTTTGTTATGCATTGTCATCGTTGTTTTTTTTTCTGGTTTTGTTCTGGTACGGCGTAGTGTTTGTTGCGGTATTTTGGTTTCGCTGCCGTGTTTCGTGGACGGCTGGAATTCTGGGGACCCTGCTGAGAGTGTTGTCTCACTAAGTTATTCACTTGTCGCCTTAGTTATCGCTTTGTTAGTCGTTGACTTCGAGTCAGTGTGTGTTACTTGTTAGTCTGTGTCATTTATTTATTTATCATGCCTGTCTCTCTGGTGCCTGAATACTTGTTGAAGGAGGATCTCCATTTTGAGTTGTTGGCTCGTGGGCTTACTCCGGGTTCCGACTGCGAGTCCATGCGGAAGCAACTGCGTGATAATATGGAACTGGACACGACCTGGCCTAGAGATTTGACGTTCCAGAAGCAGAGGCCTATTTTGGAGGCTAAGTTGGAGACGTTTGAGAATAGTCAGGAGGACTGGTTGGAGTCGCCGCCTACTGGCCGAGAGAGGGCTAGGTATTTGTCCCGGCTTACCCATCTACATATGAGGCTGTCGCTACTTAGAGCCAAGCTTACCAGTTCTGGTGATAAGGAGTGGTTGGAGGAACGCGTCACCTTGGTTGACGGCCTGCTGACTGTACTCGAGAGGGACGAGGGGGCAAAGGCTCCTGAAAAAACTTTGTCTGCGATTGACTCTGCTGCGGCTGTTAAGGGTGAATGCCGGATCCCTGGGTCAGTTGTTGCTGATTTTGATGTGGGCGTGGCGTCGGGGGTGTCTGGTGTGGACGGGGCCCGGGGGCCTGTGACCCAAATGCCTGCTGGATCTGGGGGACTGGGGACTGTGGTGACGGGATCCTTTGTTCAGTATCACAAGCTTCCGAACCCACTTACCCCGTTGCTGCAGCGACTACCAACGGTGGATGGTCTAGATACTGAAGCCTTGCTGCGGTTTCTTTCTGAGATCCTGCGACTGCATGACTTGCCTGGTCTTCAGGGAGCGAGCTTCCTGCATGTCATCTCTCCGTTTTGTAGGCCACCTTTGGGTGACTGTCTGGTTCGAGTTCTCCAGAGGGGTGGTACCCTGGATGATTTTCATAGGGAGGCATTGGATTTCTTTGTTCCTGGTCAGTTGAGGGAACGTCTCCGTGTGGAGAAATTCTTTAGGCCTCAGGGCAACGGAGAGAGTTTGGCTAAGTTTGTGGCCGAGGTGAGGGACACTGATAGGGTGTTAAGGCTCAATATCCCCGAAAGTACTGTGGTCACCACCATTCTTGAGGGTCTCAATCCTGAAGAGAGGTCCCGTCTAGTTTTTGCTGGTCGCCCTTCCACCTTTTCTGAACTGGACCGTCTGTGCATTGCTTCGCGCAGCGTGCAGTTTGCTGAACCGGCAGAGGGCGGAGAGGAACAATCATCGTTCCATCCAGCCCTCCAGGGCTGATGTCACGGCCGTACAGAATCCCGTGGATGGGCCACATCACTCTGGTGGGCTTCATCCACCCATCTGCTATGCCTGTGGTGAACGAGGTCATACTCGTCGGGAGTGTCCTAGGAGATATCGCACTGGTCCAAAAAACTAGATCAAAGGGGGGTTTTCTCTGAAGTTCCCCCGAGGTCTAAGAAAAAAATTTCAAAAAAATAGTACCTGTGCGAAAAATTTGATTAATAGTTTGGACACTATGAGCCTAGCAGAAAAGGGAAACCTACGGCTTAGGACAGCATCTTCGGTGTGCCCTTATATCAATATCTTAGTGGGAGACTCAGTGCATAAGGCCCTAGTTGATTCCGGGTCAGCCTGTAGCCTCATCTCTTCCCGTCTTTTTGAAGCCATTTCAAGGTTAGGTTTGGTGAAGCACACCGAGGAGTCTTCTTTAACTTGCTGGACTGCTTCTAATTCCCCTCTTCCAATTTCGAAGAAGGCTTCAATCAAGTTTAAGGTTGAATATTTTTCATGGGTGTGGAGCTTCCTTGTGGCCCAGGACCTGAGTATGGATTGTATTTTGGGGGCGGATTTTATTCAAAAGACTGGTTTGGTGCTGGATCTTCAGGCGGGCCAGTCTTATTTCAAATTCAATCGGCGAGTGTCAGTCCCCTTTTCTGATAAATGCAAATCGACGCCGCAGGTTGTGGAGGTGGAGTGTGAGGAAGGTTCTGCCCCTGGGGACCCGTTCGGTCACTTGGATGAGGAGCAAGCTGGGGTTCTCCGTGAGCTTTGCTCAAGATTTCCGGAGGTCCTCACACCCAAGCTCGGTTCTACCCATCTCATTGAATATGAAATTCGTCTGACTGACACTCAGCCAGTACGCTCCCACCCATACAAGTTGGCTCCTCCAAAGATGGAGGTTATGCGTGGTATCATCAAGGATCTCTTGGATCAAGGAGTTATTGAGCCCTCAAACTCATCGTATGCCAGTCCAGCGTTCTTGGTTCCAAAGCCTAATGGAAAACATCGTATGGTGGTTGACCTAAGAAAACTTAATGCCAAAATTGAAATAGACTCAGTGCCTCTCCCCGACCTCCATTCTGCTTTTGATTGGTTCGGTAAGGCCAAATTTTTCACTATATTTGATTTGAACCAAGCCTATCATCAGATTCCGTTGAAGAAGGAATCACGTCCTCTGACGGCCTTCTGTGTTCCGTGGAATTTGTATCAGTACCGATCTGTGCCTATGGGGCTAGCTGTGGGGGGCCCAAACGTGAACTAGGTTTGCTCGACTCCATCTTCCACGATGTGAAGTTCAGGTATGTCTTTAATTATCTTGATGACCTTCTGGTCTACAGTGAGTCTTTCACGGAACACGTTTAAACATCTTGAGGAGGTCTTGGTTAGGTTGGGTAGGGCTGGCCTTACAGTCAAATCGGAGAAGGTGTCTTACGCCAAGTCTGAAATATCGTTTCTCGGTCACCTCGTGTCGTCTAGGGGTGTATCTATAGACCCTGCCAGGACCCAAGGCATTCGGGATTTCCCTCCTCCGAAGGATGCCAAGGGTGTTGCCAGATTCATCGGCATGGTTAATTTCTACCGTAGGTTTATTCCTGACTTTGCCGAGGTGGCCGCCCCTCTGAACGCCTTAAGAAGGAAAGACGCAAAGTTCGTTTGGGGTGAAGATCAAGAACGTGCTTTTCAACTGCTTAGGGAGGCTATTATCCAACCTCCTGTGCTGCGAATACCGGACTTTAGTAGGCCCTTCATCTTGCAGACTGACTCCTCATCCTGTGCTGTAGGAGCTGTGCTTTCTCAAGAATTCGACGGTGCTCGGCAACCTATAGCTTTTGCATCTAGGACTTTGACCCTTCAGGAAAAGAAATCTTCTATTTATGAGCTGGAGTGTCTGGCGGTCGTTTTCGGCATGGATAAGTTTCGGAGGTTCCTAGAGCATTCCGAATTTCTGCTGGAAACTGACAATCAGGCTCTTTCCTGGCTATTGGCCCATCCTCGACAACTCGGGAAGATTGGTCGCTGGGTTGTCAAAATTGCGGCCTTTAAATTCAGGGTGCAGCACATTCGCGGCACCCAAAACGTCGTCGCCGATGCTCTTTCTAGAATGTATCATCTACCCAGCGATCCTGTTGATTCTCAAGCACCGTTGTGTGGGACTGTGATGTTGGATTTCCCTGCTGCCTTTGAGAGTTTTGGCTCTCACCAACTTCAAGACCCCGAGTTGTCAAACATCATTGGTGAGCTCCAGGAGGGAGAAGCCCACTCTCCTTACTTCTTGTCCAAGGGTGTCCTCTGCTGTCGTGCCCGACGCGGAGGTGGTCCCAAGATTGTTCTGCCGAGTGCCCTCATACCGATGGTCTTTTCCTACTTTCATGTTTCTCCCGTGGGCGGTCATTTAGGTATTCACAAGACCATCGCTAAAATCAGAGATAAGTTTATCTGGAAGAGTATGGACAGAGACATTGCTGGTAGAGTACGAGCTTGTCATCTTTGCTCGGTCAGTAAACCAGCACAAAATACCAAATTAGGACTTCTTTCCTCCGAGGTGGCGGAGCGGCCTCTTGAAAAGGTGTTCATTGACTATGTGGGACCCTTTCCCCGTAGCAAGTCAGGGAACACCTCCCTGCTTGTCGCTGTGGATGCTTTCTCTAAGTTTTGCTGGTTGATTCCTCTTAGGAGTGCCTCGGCGTCGCTCACCGTCAAGGCACTCAAGTCCCGCCTTCTACAAAATTTTGGAGTGCCCGCCACCTTTGTCTCAGACAATGGCACACAATTCGTGTCGAGGGAATTTCATCGCTTCTGTTTTGGGCATGGAATCAAACATGTTACGACATCTCCTTACTACCCCCAGCCTTCTCATGCTGAGCGGTTCAACCGCAATCTCAGAGCCGCCCTCATCGCTTATCACGCTGAGAAACAAACTACCTGGGATGAAAACCTGAGCTGGCTTCGGTTAGCCTTCAATTCTGCTCTTCACGAAAGTCATGATTCCACGCCTTTCCAGGTCATGTTTAGTCGTCCTCCTTCTGATCCCTTGTCTAATCTCTGGAGTCTGGATAGTCTTCTACCAGTGCCTGGTACTCCCAATGTGAGTGACACTTGGGAAGCAGTCAGGGTTAAGCTCCTACAGTCTAGGGAAAGGGTGAGGAGAAAATTCAATAAGGGACGTATTGCTAACCCCTTCCAGGTGGGGGATCTTGTCTTTTGTAAGGCCCATCCGGTCAGTTCGGCCGTGGATAAACGGGCAGCCAAACTTTGCTATCGGTGGACAGGTCCTCACCGGATTCTTCGTTTTCTCTCCCCAGTTACTGCTGAGTTGGTTGATCCCGTATCGGGGAGGTTGTGGCGGAAGGCCCACGTTTCTCATCTGAAGGCCTTCCGTGGTGATACCTCTGGTCATGCTCTGGATACTGGTGCGGCTGCGGGGGGTGTCCGGGGACTGATCACCCCTGGTTTTCTCTGTAGTGTCGTTTTACTCTCTTTCTCTTTTCTTCTTTCTCCAAGAGAGGCGCCTCTCAAAATTTCAGGAGGATCGTGTTTTGTCTGCCTCCTGCTCAGGACTTCGTTTCCTGTTAGGGTTCTCGACTTCCCGTTTCCTGTGCCAGAGCTTGTTGGTTTCTTCTTTCAGTGGGGGAGAGGTTTTGTTTGGGGTTGCACCCTTTTTAGTGGGGGAGGTTGAGCCGGGGCTCAGTTTGGACAATTTATTTTTGTCTTTTATTTTGCCCACCTCGGCCACTCTTGTCAGTTCGGTGGGGGAGTCACTCCGTCAGAGTATTGATTTTCTGCCTGGTTGAGGTCAGCTGGTTGACCTTGACTAGTTTACCGACCAGCTGTTCACCGGCACCGGCACCGGCTACTGTTCGGAGCGGTCAGGACACGTTCGGAGAAGCTTACTGTGTTCTGGCTGTTCTCTGTTCTTCCCGTTTCACCATGGCTGGCTAATTCACCGACTTTCGGCAGGTAATTGTCTTTTTCACTCTCTTAACTTATTTAGTTGGCGGTTTTTCTCTCCCACCCAGACATATATTATCGTAGTTTAGTTATAAGTAATTTATATATATTTATTTTGTAACTTGTGTTCCTCGTGTACGTGTTCGTGTCGCAAAGTGTTCGTTCCTGTCTTTCGTACGTTCTAAAATTTGTTAATTTATTTACTATGCTAGTTTAGTTTTTTATCTTTCGCTCTTGTGCTTTCTAACTGATCCGTTCGGCGAACGGAAATTATTTATTCCGTGTACACACCTTGTTTTTATTTAGTGTAAGCGAGACGGTACAGACTTTGCAAATTTTTGTTACCTCGTGTTTTGTGTTGCGTGCAAATTTGGGTGGCAACATCCATGATTTCAATTTTATTATTTAATTATTGCCTTTATAGTAGCGTGAAACTGATTAGAATTTAATTATTGTTATTTGGGAAATAATGTATTGTTATTATTTGTAAATTATATAATTATTATTATGCCTACCTTACAATTAATATTTAATAGCAAAATGTAAATTATTATAATATTATAATAGAATGATTAAAATCCAGCGAATTATAGTTACAAGTAATTGTTATCACGCTTAATCATTTAGTATGGCTGTTCTAGCCTATAAGTAAATGTTTATATATTTGAAAATTTGTTTTGTTTGTAATATTTAATATTGTCACCAAGTAGTGTATCTTTTAATACTTGGTGTCTTGAGGTATTTTTGGGAAATAGTCTTCTGATACTTAAAAGGTACTGTTAGTTACAGATTGTTATTTTTTTAATTGTTAAATTTAAATATTTTATTATACTTTGTGGCAAACATAATTAAGTTTTTATTATTTCTCGGGTTGTAGTAAAGTTGTTCTGAATATCTACTGGTTATGTTGGGATTCTATAGGGTCCCCGTGAGTGCCGTCAGCGGGACTGGTGCGGCGAGTCTGCCCGAACAACTGAAAAATTGAATGCCTGCGCCCTGCCAGCGCTATTGGACCGGCATCCAACCGGAGTGTAGTGCTCCCATTCATTTCTTCTGGAACAAGGTTGGATTAAAAATGTGTTTTTTTACTTCTTATACTGAACTTGCGAGGACTGGGGTGCAGGGAGCGCTGCCAGATGTTAGATCTGGAGGAGGGCCAGTACCTAGCCAGTATTTATTTAGTTAGTTACATGACCTGAAGGGGAGGATTTCATCTTTAATTCGGATTCGTGGAGGCAACTAAGCCCCCGCCTCCTTCGAAAATTGGCTTTAAATATATTTTTTTTAAATTTCGGCTACAAACTTGAAACAAAATTACTTTTCAAAAATAGTGGGCCTAGAAATTCTACAACCTTTTTCCTCCCCTCAGTTCATAAAAATTACCAGTTAAAATTTTGCTACTGCCGTACCTGATATATGTTATTTATAGACCAAATTTCTATTTATTGTGTTATTATTATATTATTTATTTATTATGTTATTGTCATTATTGGAATTATATTTATTGTTGTTATTTAGTTTTTAAGTTACGCGGTGCACCGTGGTGCTGCATAATTGTATTTTGCATGGAAATGTTTGCCACCTACTAATTATATTTCTTGTACTCGAAATCTTGTCTCGTTTTGTCTCTTCCCACTAGTGGCATGTGATTGTTTTTTTTTATGATTTGCTCCGAGTTTGGGAGGGGCGCGCTTCCGAGACCTCCTGTCTTTTTCGCTAACTCGGAACAAAATGGTAGCAGAGCGTGGTTTCGTGTTTTTTTACCCTCTGCGGGCCCGGGGTTTTGTTTTGCCACTGGTGGTGAGAGAGATGAGTTGAAGTTGTTAGTTGACTTCCTGCGCCTGTGCCGTCTCGCTGTGCTATTTTCCGCCGATCGACAGGAAGTGTGTGAACCTATTTATTTCCTGATTATTGTTACTTGTGTGTTTTTGTTATGCATTGTCATCGTTGTTTTTTTTTCTGGTTTTGTTCTGGTACGGCGTAGTGTTTGTTGCGGTATTTTGGTTTCGCTGCCGTGTTTCGTGGACGGCTGGAATTCTGGGGACCCTGCTGAGAGTGTTGTCTCACTAAGTTATTCACTTGTCGCCTTAGTTATCGCTTTGTTAGTCGTTGACTTCGAGTCAGTGTGTGTTACTTGTTAGTCTGTGTCATTTATTTATTTATCATGCCTGTCTCTCTGGTGCCTGAATACTTGTTGAAGGAGGATCTCCATTTTGAGTTGTTGGCTCGTGGGCTTACTCCGGGTTCCGACTGCGAGTCCATGCGGAAGCAACTGCGTGATAATATGGAACTGGACACGACCTGGCCTAGAGATTTGACGTTCCAGAAGCAGAGGCCTATTTTGGAGGCTAAGTTGGAGACGTTTGAGAATAGTCAGGAGGACTGGTTGGAGTCGCCGCCTACTGGCCGAGAGAGGGCTAGGTATTTGTCCCGGCTTACCCATCTACATATGAGGCTGTCGCTACTTAGAGCCAAGCTTACCAGTTCTGGTGATAAGGAGTGGTTGGAGGAACGCGTCACCTTGGTTGACGGCCTGCTGACTGTACTCGAGAGGGACGAGGGGGCAAAGGCTCCTGAAAAAACTTTGTCTGCGATTGACTCTGCTGCGGCTGTTAAGGGTGAATGCCGGATCCCTGGGTCAGTTGTTGCTGATTTTGATGTGGGCGTGGCGTCGGGGGTGTCTGGTGTGGACGGGGCCCGGGGGCCTGTGACCCAAATGCCTGCTGGATCTGGGGGACTGGGGACTGTGGTGACGGGATCCTTTGTTCAGTATCACAAGCTTCCGAACCCACTTACCCCGTTGCTGCAGCGACTACCAACGGTGGATGGTCTAGATACTGAAGCCTTGCTGCGGTTTCTTTCTGAGATCCTGCGACTGCATGACTTGCCTGGTCTTCAGGGAGCGAGCTTCCTGCATGTCATCTCTCCGTTTTGTAGGCCACCTTTGGGTGACTGTCTGGTTCGAGTTCTCCAGAGGGGTGGTACCCTGGATGATTTTCATAGGGAGGCATTGGATTTTCTTTGTTCCTGGTCAGTTGAGGGAACGTCTCCGTGTGGAGAAATTCTTTAGGCCTCAGGGCAACGGAGAGAGTTTGGCTAAGTTTGTGGCCGAGGTGAGGGACACTGATAGGGTGTTAAGGCTCAATATCCCCGAAAGTACTGTGGTCACCACCATTCTTGAGGGTCTCAATCCTGAAGAGAGGTCCCGTCTAGTTTTTGCTGGTCGCCCTTCCACCTTTTCTGAACTGGACCGTCTGTGCATTGCTTCGCGCAGCGTGCAGTTTGCTGACCGGCAGAGGGCGGAGAGGAACAATCATCGTTCCATCCAGCCCTCCAGGGCTGTCACGGCCGTACAGAATCCCGTGGATGGGCCACATCACTCTGGTGGGCTTCATCCACCCATCTGCTATGCCTGTGGTGAACGAGGTCATACTCGTCGGGAGTGTCCTAGGAGATATCGCACTGGTCCAAAAAACTAGATCAAAGGGGGGTTTTCTCTGAAGTTCCCCCGAGGTCTAAGAAAAAATTTCAAAAAAATAGTACCTGTGCGAAAAATTTGATTAATAGTTTGGACACTATGAGCCTAGCAGAAAAGGGAAACCTACGGCTTAGGACAGCATCTTCGGTGTGCCCTTATATCAATATCTTAGTGGGAGACTCAGTGCATAAGGCCCTAGTTGATTCCGGGTCAGCCTGTAGCCTCATCTCTTCCCGTCTTTTTGAAGCCATTTCAAGGTTAGGTTTGGTGAAGCACACCGAGGAGTCTTCTTTAACTTGCTGGACTGCTTCTAATTCCCCTCTTCCAATTTCGAAGAAGGCTTCAATCAAGTTTAAGGTTGAATATTTTTCATGGGTGTGGAGCTTCCTTGTGGCCCAGGACCTGAGTATGGATTGTATTTTGGGGGCGGATTTTTATTCAAAAGACTGGTTTTGGTGCTGGATCTTCAGGCGGGCCAGTCTTATTTCAAATTCAATCGGCGAGTGTCAGTCCCCTTTTCTGATAAATGCATATATACATATATACATATAAATATATATATATATATATATATATATATATATATTTCACATGGTAAATATGCAAATTAAACTTAAGCATCTCAACTAAAGCGATTTATTATTTTGCAACTATTGAGTATTGTTTTTGTATAGTTGCATCGTTTAGACTGTGCAGAGAAAACGATGGGTCATATTTTGCACTCAGTAAATCATGTGGTAATCAATCATCCAACACAAATGATCAAACTCTGCATGCAAATATCGTCAGAGTGCAGTTATGTGCAAAACCAGATGCTACAAGAAAATATCCATCGGTGCATTCTCTCGATAAAAATTCGTAAATCTCTCATGTTGTACATGGAAATGCTTTCACGATCGAAGCAAATTAATGTGGTTAATGATTTTTTAAATATTTGAGCTCTCAGATTTAAATGGCACATCTAAATGCGAAGTTACTCTCGTTTGATGAAGATACCTTATATAAAAACATTTTAAATAAGTAGCGACACAATAAGTAAAACAAACACTTTGAAATATGAATTTATTTTTAAAACTAAAATAAGATACCTTCAATAATTTTTAAAATTTTCCATGTTACATAATGCCGGAGAGAACAATACTAGATGCCACTTAATTATTTAGTCGGATTTTAGTAAATAGCAACAATAATATTATAACAAATGTCTCAATGGTATTGATTCATTCTCAATAATTTCTGCTACTACATTAGGATATCTTTTACTAGTGAGAAGAGGGTAATGTTAATATAGGATTGTTATCAAAAAATATTAACTTACTAAAGTATTGGCTTTAATAAATTTGTATACAACGTCTTACAAAACCTCATAAATATATATTCATTACTTTGCGTTTAATATTACAATATCTCTTCATTATAAACTACCTATTTGGTTTAACTAATGATAATAGTGATAATCATATATTATAACTAGTTTTGTTATTATTTAATGTATTAAAAATGCGACGGTTTCATTTCCATTTTTATGGATCAATGGCATAGTATAAACTAACGAACTAGAATAAAGGAAAAATATATTAGTGTAATATGTTTCTGTAATTTATATTCTGCAAGATAATTTTATTTTTCTTAAATGCGGCACCACTACAAAATATCGCATTTATTTTCTCAGAATTTACATTATTATTTTACTTTTTAGTGTTTACATGTTTTCGGTCATCTTTCTCTCTATTTATTACTGTTTTCATCTATGTTTCATTGTACACCTGAACTAAAACTAAAAATTTATCACTATATCATAGTTCTTTTGTAATTGTAGTAAACCAACATATTGCAGTAATTTAGCTTATTAAGACCTTGTGAAGATGCAAACATGCTTACCCTGAAACCAATTTATCTCAATTGTGAAGCTTCCATTCAACTTGTATGCAGTTAACTTTCCTTGAAGTGGAACTAGTCTTAGACTTGTCTAAACTGGCTATATATTGAGAGTTTGTAACTTGAGTTTGCATGATAGGTAGAATATCTTGAAGCTGGTTAAGTTTCGTCTAGTTATAATTATTTATGCTATTTACAATTACTGCTTCTTAATAGTTTAGGGCAATCGACTTTGCAACTTTAGGTACTTAAGAAATTTCAGATAATGCATAATACGTAGAACTGATATTACTCTCGAATCATTAAACCATAAATATTATTATTGTAACCACTTTTATACAGTTATGTGCTCATTGAGTACGAAAGGCCTCACAGAAATAAAAAAATTATATTATTGGAGTGTTTGTTTTTCAATTTATAACTAATTCCAACAAGAAAAGAGCTTCTAGAATTTAGTAAATATACCGTTTATAAAATTATTTTTAATTGATTGTTCAAAGCCACGAACGTTTCACGGCTAAAACGGGTTAATTCATGACTGTATATGTCTGCTGCTACTTGTGTGGATTAGGCGATGGATTTTATTATAATTATCAGAAGCATGGAACATCCAACATATCTAAACGGTAAACGACCAATTATATGAAAACATGATCTACCAAAATAATTTAAAGATTGGTAATACCAAATTAATTTCAGGATTGCTAATAGTCTATAGAAAAATAATATAATTTTACAGGACCATTAAATTTCCCAAAAGAGAATTTTAGATACCCTTATACATACATGACAGCTTCAAGTATACTTGTATCCATGTTAATAATGCCTAGAACTCGAAGATTAATAATGGCTTTTGATAGAAATACTATTGCTGCATTCCACTGCCTCGCTGAACAAGATACGTTTTGGTGACCCTCACTTGACATCATCAATCTAGGTATGAAACCATACAAATTAAACTCTGGAATATATCATTAATGATTCAAGAAAACTTTATTTTTTAAATCACATGATTGTATAATTGCTATCAAATATTTATTAAATATACGTTTTTAGAAGCGTTGTTGAAATTTCCTCGAAATAAAAGTTCGAGTTATGATATTTATATTTAGCGAATACATTATGTTACACTATGTTCATTCATCTTGCATTCTGTTTAATGTAATTGAATACTATCTAGTAAACTTATCAAATGCCTTAGATATTAAGTAAGAAGTATTAACTTTATTTGGTATTTGTTTTATAAAAAAAAAAGAGGAAACACCTTATAAAATGAAACCGCCAGTCATATACGTTCTGGTAAAATTTAATGTAATGAGGTTTACATTATTACATAAAGCAACAGAGAGGAGGCCAATATCTAATGTTACATGTTAATCATGATAGGGTTCAATGCTATAGATATCAGAACTACTCATTAAATTTAGGCTTCCTTCCAATCTTTTGCAGTTATTATGGTCGTGTTCAAAGTACCGGGTGTGGTTAAGCCCATTTGACAAACAGTCGGCAGACATTCAATCAGTGACATCACCAGGGAGGTAGGTGAACCATCACAATGGGCCATTAATTAGATTCCCTCCATTGTGAGACGGGCAACACTCGGCGAATAATAATGGTCCTGGAATTATTTAAACAAAAGGAAAAATATAATATAGTACAATTATTGATTTCCTCAACAAAATTATATGTTTTAGTTTGTTGTACTTTGTGCTTGATTTTTATTAACATGTTTTATAATATATATATATGTAATATTCTCTAGCAAAAATGTCTTACAAAATTGACTTTCCGACCTGAACTAATTATTAATAAGTTCGTTACTAAAGGAAAGTGTATTTAAAATTATTCTTTATATTTTAAAATCATAATGTATTGTAAACTACTTTATTACTATTTCGTTCCGTCTTGTAACAACTATATATACGTGTACGGTATGAGTGATTAATTATCTACGTTGATGTATATACGTAAAACGCAAGTACGTGACTCTATTTAGTTATATTGTGATTACAAACAGGATAATTGGCTTAGAATTAGCAAAGCAATCGTGTAACTGGTAAAATTGCATTTCTTCGTGTCATTATGTCTATTTGATTGCCCACTCGGTTTAGAAAAGGAACTGATATATATACACTTTAAGTCTTGCATGAAGTTTTATTTGTATATTATCAACACTGTGTTCGATTATGGTGACTTACATGCTGTTAAGTAAATAATTTTACATTGGTCTTTTTTGAGTGACAATAATAGCAACGAAAATAAATCAGAATAAATAATTTTATAAACAAGTTAAATTATATTATATTGTATGTAAAATGTGAAATATTAACACATGTAACTTATTTATATGGGAAAAAGACAACAAATATAGAGTGAAAGTCCATGTTAATAGTTGGTGGCAACATTTTAGCGCACTCTTGGGTATCACACACCCTCTAGCGTACCGGATCTTTTATTATTTATCCAATGCTATGATCCTAATTCAGTTATAAAAAATGTCAATGTATCATGTGGCAAGATATTTTGATTAAATAACTTTTCATTGCAAATTTAGTATGAAACGTTTTTCCTACATAGGCAAGAATAGGTTTTATGATAATTTATGTCCAACAAAAATTTTTAACTGAGCTTCATTGAAGCCTATAACTCAGTACGCTTATAAAATTTTCTTTTGTTTGCTAGCAAGATGTAAACATTTATTTTCTGTATAGTCAGAATTAAAAATTGCTTTAAATAAGAAGGTATAAGAGTATGTTAGTGATGAAGCCATCCTTTGTAGTTAATGTTTGGTTTGTGTGTGAGAGAAAGAGAGAAAAGGTTACCATGTAACAAGGGAATATATTACAAGATATATCATAATGTGTGGTTGTACCACACAGACATCTTGGCTTTGGATAAGCTAAATTTGTGCCACACGTGATAATTCTGACATGGTTATAGTTTTGCTTTAGATATTTTCCATGATAAAAATAGTATTCATTTTATAGTCTTAAATAATCCATTTTAGTAACACGTGATATCCTCAAGCAATTTGTGTTTCTATTTTGTTAAATTTTCTTAAGACAAGTACGTTTATACTGCACAACAAACTGTAAATAAAACATGAAAGGACGAGCTTCTCAATACACTTGGAAAATATAAGTAATGGCTTATATAACTTTTAACTAAACTCGAAATTACATTTCACAATGTTGCATAGGATCCAGTGGCATAATTTGATTATTTATTTATTTAATTCCAACGGTACAGACCATTTTACAATAATGTGAAAATTAGATGGAAAATGATACAATGTAAATAAATAGTTAACAGTAGCGTATAGGCACATACAAAGCTGATAAATGTTATAAAAGTAACAGTTTACAAAAGAAAACAAAAAAGTAATAACTGCAACAACAAGTAACGAAAAAGAAAATAAATACTATAGATCTACTATAGATCACCAACAACCTAGAATAGAATAATTTAAATCGTACTTACGACAAACAACAATATAGTAAACTGAATAAAATTTTGAAAAAAAGACTACGTTACATATAAAAATAAATAATAATAATGTAACAAAAACAACAAAGATAAGTAACAAACTGTAATAACAGTAGCAAAACAGTATAACAACAACAATATATATAAATTCTAGAACTCTAAAATTAACATTAACACTAACAAATAACAATATTACTTAAATATACTTTATAAATTACAACATAGTGCGATGCATGCTTTTATATCAATAAAAAATACCTGCACTCTTAAAAAAGAGAATTCAATTGAGTATTTATATATACAAATTTCCCATGAGTAAAGTAACACGTAATATTGTTGGCCACCAACACGCCCCAGGACCACATGTTACTTTTCAGATTGTTATTCGGTCCGACTAACAATGTTATGAACAAATTCAGGCGGCTTTCACCATAACTGAGCGCTACTGTATAGGTTGTGAGTTAACAGATCTATCTCGTAACACTGAAATCACCAAAACGCCCCGGGACCACACGTCACCTCTCAGATCCTTTTTATTCGATCCAGCTAACAATGTTATGAACAAGTTCAGGCGGCTTTCACCGAAAACCGAATGCTATTGTATATGTTGTGAGTTAACAGATCCATCTCGTAACACTGAAAGCATCAAAACACCCCGAGACCACACGTCACCTCTCAGATCCTTTTTATTCGTTCCGGCTAACAATATTATGAACAAATTCAGGTGGCTTTCACCGTAACCGAGTGCTATTGTATATAGGTTGTGAGTTAACAGATCCATCTCGTAACACTGAAAGCATCAAAACGCCCCGAGACCACACGTCACCTCTCAGATCCTTTTTATTCGGTCCGGCTAACAATATTATGAACAAATTCAGGTGGTTTTCACCGTAACCGAGTGCTATTGTATAGGTTGTGAGTTAACAGATCCATCTCGTAACACTGAAAGCATCAAAACGCCCCGAGACCACACGTCACCTCTCAGATCCTTTTTATTTGGTCCGGCTAACAATGTTGTGAACAAATTCAAGCGGCTTTCACCGTAACCGAGTGCTATTGTATAGGTTGTGAGTTAACAGATACATCTCGTAACACTGAAAGCATCAAAACGCCCCGAGACCACACGTCACCTCTCAGATCCTTTTTATTCGGTCCGGCTAACAATATTATGAACAAATTCAGGTGGTTTTCACCGTAACCGAGTGCTATTGTATAGGTTGTGAGTTAACAGATCCATCTCGTAACACTGAAAGTATCAAAACGCCCCGGGACTACACGTCACCTCTCAGATCCTTTTTATTCGGTCCGGCTAACAATATTATGAACAAATTCAGGTGGCTTTCACCGTAACCAAGTGCTATTGTATAGGTTGTGAGTTAACAAATCCATCTCGTAACACTGAAAGCATCAAAACGCCCCGAGACCACCCGTCACCTCTCAGATTCTTTTTATTCGGTCCGGCTAACAATGTTGTGAACAAATTCATGCGGCTCTCACAGTAACAGAGTGCTATTGTATAGGTTGTGAGTTAACAGATCCATCTCGTAACATTGAAAGCATCAAAACTTCCCGAGACCACACGTCACCTCTCAGATTCTTTGTATTCGGTCCGACTGACAATGTTGTTAAAAGTAATTTAACAACATAGTTAAATTACTTCGTACACAGTACTGCCTCTGCATTCCCAATAAACAAAGAATACACAAATGGTTAAATTTAATTTAAAAATAAATCTACATTTTTCATTAAAAAAATTAAATTTGGAAACTGTTCATTGGTACTCGTTTTTATAAAAAGTACTTGAACCAAGTAGTAAGAGTTGTGTGAAAAAGACTTAGTTAATTGCAGAGCTAGAAGTCTTGTTGATATAAAGCAACGTGTGTTATATACGTTTATCTTTCGTGTACATTTTTATATATGTGCAATAAAGAAATTTTATAAAAAGGTGTCATATTCTCAAAATTTCAGTTTCTTGAAATAAAATGGAAGTTTAAAACATATCACAGTCTTACAAGCTATTTTAACATTTATTGCAGAACTGTGAATAAAGCAACAAGATTAAATGTGTTAGCTACCTCTAAGAAATTATTCTAAATGCAAAACGAGATAGCAGGTATGTGAAATAATCCATCTTCCTTTCTTGAACAGTAAGAATATCACTAAGGTACTTAAAAGCAAATTTATACACTCGTGTATTTTTTAACATATTGCATTGGTTTAACCATTTCAAACAGATATAAAAAATAATTCCAAGATATTTATATGCGTTTATGTTTTTAATTACCTCACAAGTACCTGCACTATGCCTGTGGTTGCCACAAGTATCTCAGAATGTCTAAAACATAATCTGACTGAGGATTTAGAGAGATAGAGACATTTTGGTTTAATTTATATTTAAGTATAAGACATTAGGATCAAATAATTTTCTCAACAACATGACATTTTTTTTGTTTTGATTGGCTAATAATATTAATGTTAGAAGAAATGTAAGCGGCTATCACCGTAATTTTGTCGTTGTCTACAGTAACTTGTGTTAGCTCCACATTTCTTATTTTCTCTAACATTTACTGCACACGCTCTTCATCCCAGAGTAAGAAAGTAACTGGATATTTGAATTTAAAAGAATATACTTTTAAAGTTACATCAAATAGGATTGATTGTTGGCCACTGTCACGCCCGGGACCTCACGTTACCTGTCAGATTGTTGCTCTTCGGTTCGGCTGAAAATGTTACTTTTAAAATTACATCACATAGGATTGATTGTTGGCCAGTGTCACGCCCGGGACCTCACGTTACCTGTCAGATTGTTGCTCTTCGGTTCGGCTGTAAATGTTACGTTTAAAACTTCAAACAGGCAGTTTTCACCGTAATTGTGTTCGTTATCTGAAACATCACAATACTGTACTGTACTATCCATACAAAACATGCAATAACTTGTTATTTCTTGACAGCAGTCACAGTTTTATCTGAAGCTTAAATTTTTGTGAGTTTAAGGAGTGTGTATAAAAATGCCAATATATACTTAATAATAACATTTATATCTAGTACTGTTTCAATATGTTCGAAAAAAGGATCTAAAAATTATAGACTTAAAGACCTGTAGTTCCTATCAGCACATGGCCTAATGAAATATAGGCAATAATATAGGTTTCGAAAACAGAATTCTTACCTGATATATACGTCCTTCATCGTAGTAGAAGACCATAAAATATGAACATAATTGTAAATAGTAAAATAAATGGTTTTATAAAGTTAAAATATATAATACGATAACAATATTGACTTCTTCCATGAGACTGGTCTTTCCTTCAAACGGATTGTTAAGCAGCTCAAAAACCTGTTATAAAGACCTCTTTTTTATAAATTATGTTATGGTTTGGCATTATGCTGTTGGTTACTAATAACTATTGTTTGTTATTGTGGATTTTTACCATTCTATGTTTATTGCTGTTATTGTTACCTTCTGCATGGTGGTTTGTTACCATACTTTGTTGTTTTTGTTACTTTATTTTATAGATTTATACGTGCAACTTAGTAATTAATTTAGTTCATGCATCGCACTATGTTGTTATTTATAAAGTATATGTAATTTTAAAATGTAATTTTAAAAGTAACATTTTCAGCCGAACCGAAGAGCAACAATCTGACAGGTAACGTGAGGTCCCGGGCGTAACAGTGGCCAACAATCAATCCTATGTGATGTAACTTTAAAAGTAACATTTTCAGCCGAACCGAAGAGCAACAATCTGACTGACAGGTAACGTGTGGTCCCGGCCGTGACAGTGGCCAACAATCAATCCTATGTGATGTAATTTTAAAAGTAACATTTTCAGCCGAACCGAAGAGAAACAATCTGACTGACAGGTAACGTGTGGTCCCGGCCGTGACAGTGGCCAACAATCAATCCTATGTGATGTAATTTTAAGAGTAACATTTTCAGCCGAACCGAAGAGCAACAATCTGACAGGTAACGTGAGGTCCCGGGCGTGACAGTGGCCAACAATCAATCCTATGTGATGTAACTTTAAAAGTAACATTTTCAGCCGAACCAAAGAGCAACAATCTGACTGACAGGTAACGTGGGGTCCCGAGCCGTGACAGTGGCCAACAATCAATCCTATGTGATGTAATTTTAAAAGTAACATTTTCAGCCGAACCGAAGAGCAACAATCTGACAGGTAATGTGTGGTCCCGGCCGTGACAGTGGCCAACAATCAATCCTATGTGATGTAATTTTAAAAGTAACATTTTCAGCCGAACCGAAGAGCAACAATCTGACTGACAGGTAACGTGTGGTCCCGGCCGTGACAGTGGCCAACAATCAATCCTATGTGATGTAACTTTAAAAGTAACATTTTCAGCCGAACCAAAGAGCAACAATCTGACTGACAGGTAACGTGGGGTCCCGAGCCGTGACAGTGGCCAACAATCAATCCTATGTGATGTAATTTTAAAAGTAACATTTTCAGCCGAACCGAAGAGCAACAATCTGACAGGTAATGTGTGGTCCCGGCCGTGACAGTGGCCAACAATCAATCCTATGTGATGTAATTTTAAAAGTAACATTTTCAGCCAAACCGAAGAGCAACAATCTGACTGACAGGTAACGTGTGGTCCCGGCCGTGACAGTGGCCAACAATCAATCCTACGTGATGTAACTTTAAAAGTATTGAGCCGGTTCAATACCTATATCTCCCCGGCTCATGTGTGTTTTATATAGTGTATGTGTGTGTGGTTTATTGGCTGCAGAGCCCACTGACCTTTTGAAGGCGTTTGGCCTTTCCGGTAGAGTGGTAGAGGTGGTAGAGACTCCGAGCCGTGGTGTACAAGTTAGGAGTAGCTCCAGTTTAATATTTTGTTTAATTAAGTGTTTGTTAGTTTTGCTGAGCTGTTCTCCTTCTGACATGTGCGGCTAAGTTTACGGCCCCTCACTGATGAGGTCCAGGAGATGAGTTGATTTTCTGCTGTCATCTCTCCATCATGCGTGGTCGCAGAGAACCTTCGCTTTTGCGCTCTGCTGAAGGACGGCCACCATGATGGACATTTCTACTAGTCTGTGATACCCTGCTCATATTCTTTATTTATTTGTTATTGTTATTGTTGCCATTTATATAGTTTATATTTTGTTGTTTAATTTTAAGTTAGTTTTAGATATTATTTAGTTATTTCTTGGATTTCATTAGGAGCCCGCCCTTAGCCGAAGGATACCGGGTGGAATTGGCATTTCTTGTTTCAAATTATGGCGTTTCTAATTTTTGTATGCAGGTGCACCTGACAAGGATTGTTTGAGGTATACTACTGCAGGCACTTTTAATTTTTTTTATTTATAGTATATAATATATATATATATATATATATAAATATATATATATATATATATATATATATATATATATATATATATATATATATATATACCATTTATATTGACTGGATAGGCCTATGCTGTGTCTTAGTAAATGAACCTGAGTATACTGACCACGGTGTTCTTTTTTACCTAGTTTTGTTTTGATCCGGCATCCCGTTCGCCACCATGGGCGCGCGCTTCCCTGATGGTTTGCTGTGGGTGTGCGAGCGGCGATGTACGGTTTCAATGGTAGCAGAGCGTGGTTAGCTGCTCTCTCAGCTGTCTCTCAGTTCTGGTTTTGTTTGTTGGTGTAGGTTAGTGTTAGGTAGGGGGAGGTTAGAGTACACAACTTTTTTTTTCATTAGGAGCTCGCCCTAGCACAGGATACCGGGTGGAACTGGTTTAGTGTCTTGCTTCCTGCAGACTTACCCTTTGCAGGGAGCAAGGGACTCTAAATTGCTTAACCGCTAAATTTATCTAACTGTACTCTACTTCTCCCCTATCAATGTGTTGTTTTTGTTATATTTATTGCTTCTGTGTTTGTAGGTTGTGGTTAGTGTATATTTGCAGGGTATCCTTCTTTTAGGTAGCAGGTATTAAGTTCTTCACTTGGACCTCGTCAGTGTAAGCCTTTTGTGAGTTGAGTCCACTTAGGTTACTAAGTAATTGTTGCGTACGCTTTGTTGTTTATTGTTGTATTTATTTGTCATAATTGTTTGGTATGGCGTTTTCCCTGGTGCCTGAACATCTACGCAAGCCCGAGTTGGTTTTTGAGGTCCTGGCGAGAGGACAGAAGCCCGAGGGAGATGTGAGGGCATTAAGAGCTCAATTACGGGCTTGTATAGCGTTGGACCGCAGCAGCTGGAATGCAGAGTTCCAAATTAACACAGAATTTGAGTTTTGTAAAACCCGAATGGAGGAATTAGAAGACGATATTAATTTTGAGTCACTTCCCATGTCCGGGTCAGCAAAGGCTAGATTGGCATCTCAGCTTTTACATTGGCGTGACAGAATAGTTTTTCTTATGTCAGCTCCTAGTTTAGACTCTGATATTAAAAGTTGGGCTTTTTCGGCCAGTAACAAATTAAAACAAGCCTTAGATGGTTTGAGTGAGGTGCGCTCGGTGAAAGAGAAGGGGGGTGGTTACTATTTACCGCTGTCACTCCAACGGAGGTTCCCACTACCATTACTTTTGCTAACCATCCACCGGCTCTTTCTTTCGAGCCTCCCAGAGTTACTATGTCTCCGATGGGTAGTGGCCCTCCTGAAGCGGCTGGTGAGGCATCATCTATAGTTGTGCCTTCCTTTTCTAGCTTTGGCAAACTGCCCCATCCTTTGGGGAGTGTTTTTACAACACTTCCCCAGAGTTGATGGGCTTGACACTAATTTACTTATCCATTTCCTTCTGGAAGTTTTTAAGCTAAGAGAATTTCCTGGTATGACAGATGCCATGCTTATGCAGATTTTAGCGCAGTTTTCCTTAAGGCCGCTTTTTGATCGCCTTCTAGACTGCCTTAAGAGAGGTGCCACCTTTGACCAGTTCCACGCCGAGATCTTGGAGTTCTTTGTACCTGCTCGGGTTAGGGAGCGCTTGCGGGTGGAACGCGTTTATCGTCCTCAGGCACCAGACGAGACGTTGAGCCATTTTGTCGGGGAGATACGGGATGTAGCCCGGGTGTTTGCGCTTGAGCTTGAGCGAAACGGAGTTGGTGAGCCTTATTTTGGAGGGCATTAAACCTGAAGAACGCTCCCGTTTGCTTTTTTTTGTAGCCGTCCCGCATCTTTTGCGGATTTGGACCGCCTCTCCATCATCTCTAGAGGGGTTCAGGATGCGGATGATCAAAGGGAGGCCATGTCGAGGCATCTTCCTCACTTGCCTCCGGGGCCGGTCCATGCTCCGGTGCAGTCTGAGCCAGCAGCTGCTCCTTCCCGTAGGCAGCCTCCTACCTGTTATGGCTGCAAGCAAGTGGGACATATTAGACCGTTTTGTCCACTTAATAAAAAAAAACTAGTAAGCTTGCGGACGAGTAAGCCCGACTCGTGCCGTAAAGGTAATTTTGAGGGCAAATATGTACCTGATTTTGATGGAGAAAGAAATAGACTTGGGGACAGTTATCATCGTTGGCCGAGAGGGGAGGTTGCTGCTCTGGCTGCGCAGGGAGTAAGGGCTGCCCGCTCAACCTGCCCACAACTGGATGTACTTGTGGGGAATGTGGTGCAGAAGGCCCTGGTTGATTCTGGGTCAGCACGCAGCCTGATTTCTTTGTCGTTTTTTGAAGATCTAAAATCCTCTGGGCTAATACGGCAGGTTGAGCCTAGTTTACTTATCTGCTGGACTGCTTCACGCACACCTTTACCTATTATCTGTAGTGCCCAGATTCACATCAAAATTAATTATTTCTCTTGGGATTGGAGCTTTTTGGTGGCTAAGGACCTGACTTTTCCTTTCATCTTGGGAGCAGATTTTATCGGAAAAACTGGCATGATTTTGGATTTGGCCTCCAGTCATGTTTTCTTTGCTTTCGCCAGGCGGGTGCTCGTTCCCTTTTTCAGATGTCGAGTCTCGTGGGACTGCTGCCTTAGAGATGGAAGATAAGAGCTTGACCCCTCCTGACCAACTAGGACATCTTACGCCGAAAGAGACTGAGGACATAAGGCAGATTTGTTCCAGTTTTCCTGAAGTCCTAACTGACAAACTGGGTACGACCAATCTCTTGGAATACGAGATTCGTCTTACAGACACCCGTCCTGTACGTTCCCATCCATATAAGCTTGCTCCGCCCAAGATGGAAATTCTGAGAAATATGATTGATGATTTACTTAAGAGTGGGGTAATCGAGCCGTCTTGCTCAAATTTTTCCAGTCCAGCGTTTCTAGTGCCGAAACCTAATGGGAAGTCCAGATCGGTCCTGGATTATCGAAAGCTCAATGCTCAGATAGAAATTGACTCCGTGCCTCTCCCCGATTTGCATTCTGCTTTCGACTGGTTTGGTAAGGCCAAGTATTTCTCCATTTTTGATCTTAATCAGGCATATCATCAGATTCCTCTAAAACACGAGTCTCGACCTCTCACTGCCTTTTGTGTGCCTTGGAATTTGTACCAGTTCACCCGAGTGCCAATGGGCTTGGCTGTGGGGGCCCAGACACTCACCAGACTCCTGGATTCTATCTTTCATGATGTCACATTTAAGTTCGTGTTCAACTATCTGGATGACCTGCTTGTGTACAGTGAGAGTTATGAGGAGCACTTGACTCATCTAGAGGAAGTTCTAACTAGGCTGCGAGAGTCTGGCCTTACCGTCAATCCTGAAAAGGTGAGTTTTTGCTCAGCCTGAAATATCGTTTCTGGGTCATCTTGTCTCTTCTCGAGGTGTTTGTATTGATCCAGAGAGAACCCAGGCAATCAGGGAGTTTCCTCCTCCTAAGGATGCCAAGGGGATTGCCCGTTTTGTGGGAATGAGAAATTTTTATCGTCGTTTCATCCCCAATGTTGCTGAAGTGGCGGCCCCTCTGAACTCTCTTAGGAAAAAGGGTGCCAAGTTTGAGTGGGGTGAAGCGCAACAGACTGCTTTTGAGCAGCTGAAAGAGGCAGTGATGCAGCCTCCAGTCTTGGCTATGCCTGATTTCAGTCGTAAGTTTCGTCTTGCAAACTGATGCTTCCTCCTTAGCCGTTGCTGCTGTTTTATCGCAAGAAGTAGATGGTATCCGGCAGCCCATAGCTTATGCTTCACGCACGTTAACCCCTTGTGAGAAGAAGAGTTGTTCTGTTTATGAGCTGGAATGTTTGGCTGTCGTGTTTGGAATTAATAAGTTCAGGCGTTACCTAGAACATAAAGAATTTTTGTTGGAAACCGACAACCAGGCACTTTCTTGGCTCCTTGCCCACCCCCGTCAGCTCGGGAAGATTGGTCGCTGGGTAGTCCAAATTTCTGCCCTTAAGTTCACAGTGCAGCACGTGCGAGGCACCCAAAATATCATAGCGGACACTCTGTCACGCATGTATCACTTACCCAACGACCACCAGAATTTATCAGAGCCGCCATGTTGTGGCGTGCTCCTAGACTTTCCTCTAGCATTTTCGGACATTGTTCCACACCAACTTAAGGATCCCGAGCTGACTGCTATCATCAATGAGCTTAAAAACGGAGGTGCCCACCCTCCTTATTTTCTGTACCGAGGTGCTCTATGCTGCCGTGACAAGCAGCGGAGAAAACCTAAGTTAGTGCTGCCAAGCTTTCTTGTACCGATGGTCTTTCAGTATTTTCATTCTTCTCCTGTGGGCGGACATCTAGGAATTCATAAGACCATCGCGAAGATTAGGGATCAGTTCATCTGGAAAGGTATGGACCAGGATATTGCAGCTCGAGTACGTTCTTGTGAACTGTGCTCGCTAAGCAAACCCGCTCAAAATACCAAGTTGGGTCTTTTGTCATCTGAGGTGGCGGAAAAACCTTTGGAGAAGGTTTTCATTGACTATGTTGGGCCTCTCCCGCGTAGCAAGTCCGGAAATAAGTTCCTACTTGTTTGTGTGGATGCCTTCTCCAAGTTTGTTTGGTTGTTCCCATTGCGGAGTGCTACCGCGCAGCTCACGGTGCAAGCACTTCGTAACCATTTTTTTCAACACTTTGGAATCCCCGCCACCTTAGTTTCCGATAATGGTTCACAGTTTGTCTCCAATATCTTTAAAAGAATGTGCTTTGGGCACGGAATCCGCCATGTGACTACTTCCCCTTTCTATCCTCAGCCTTCTCACGCCGAACGGTTTAATCGCAATCTTCGATCTGCTCTCATTGCCTTTCATGCGGAAAATCAGACCACCTGGGATCAACAACTACCTTGGATCCAATTTGCCTTTAATACGGCCCAGCATAAAAGTCACAAGGCGGTACCTTTCGAGTTATTATTTGGCTTTACGCCAAACAACCCTTTGGCGAACCTTTGGAAAATTAGCGATCTTCTGCCATCTCCTGGTACTCCCAATGTGAAAGCCACTTGGGAGGCAGCCAGGCGGAATCTCATTCGGGCTAGGGAGTTAGTAAGGAGGAAGTACAACCGAGGTCATATTGCCAATCCCTTCCAGGTGGGGGATCTAGTTTACTGCAAGGCTCACCCAGTCAGTTCGGCTGTGGATAAAAGAGCTGCTAAACTTTGCTACAGGTGGACTGGTTCCCACCGCATCTTGAAGTTTCTGACTCCGGTGACTGCCCGACTGGGAGATCCTCAGTCCGGGAAGATTTTCGGGAAGGCGCACATATCCCATCTGAAGCCTTGCCGGAGTCATCCGTGATTTCTCTTTAGTCTGTGCGGGAGGGTTTTAGGTCCAGAGGCCTGATCACCTCTGCTCTTTCTTCCTGATCAAGGTTCCTGTTTTCTTCTTTGTACCCACGCAACTCTTGGAGTGATTTATTGCCTCCAACTGGATTTTCTTGGTTTTCCCTTCTGCAGACATCAGGGTTTCCGGTTTATAATTCTTCAAACCATTGGGGGGGAGAGGCATTTCGTTTGGTTCTTCATTTTGAAGAAATTAACAGAGGGGGAGTTCCTCCTTTTGGGGGGGGAGTCTGAGCCGGTTCAATACCTATATCTCCCCGGCTCATGTGTGTTTTATATAGTGTATGTGTGTGTGGTTTATTGGCTGCAGAGCCCACTGACCTTTTGAAGGCGTTTGGCCTTTCCGGTAGAGTGGTAGAGACTCCGAGCCGTGGTGTACAAGTTAGGAGTAGCTCCAGTTTAATATTTTGTTTAATTAAGTGTTTGTTAGTTTTGCTGAGCTGTTCTCCTTCTGACATGTGCGGCTAAGTTTACGGCCCCTCACTGATGAGGTCCAGGAGATGAGTTGATTTTCTGCTGTCATCTCTCCATCATGCGTGGTCGCAGAGAACCTTCGCTTTTGCGCTCTGCTGAAGGACGGCCACCATGATGGACATTTCTACTAGTCTGTGATACCCTGCTCATATTCTTTATTTATTTGTTATTGTTATTGTTGCCATTTATATAGTTTATATTTTGTTGTTTAATTTTAAGTTAGTTTTAGATATTATTTAGTTATTTCTTGGATTTCATTAGGAGCCCGCCCTTAGCCGAAGGATACCGGGTGGAATTGGCATTTCTTGTTTCAAATTATGGCGTTTCTAATTTTTGTATGCAGGTGCACCTGACAAGGATTGTTTGAGGTATACTACTGCAGGCACTTTTTTTTTATTTATAGTATATATATATATATATATATATATATATATATATATATATACCATTTATATTGACTGGATAGGCCTATGCTGTGTCTTAGTAAATGAACCTGAGTATACTGACCACGGTGTTCTTTTTTACCTAGTTTTGTTTTGATGGGCGCGCGCTTCCCTGATGGTTTGATGTGGGTGTGCGAGCGGCGATGTACGGTTTCAGTATATTCTTTTAAATTCTAATATCCAGTTACTTTCTTACTCTGGGATGAAGAGCGTGTGCAGTAAATGTTAGAGAAAATAAGAAATGTGGAGCTAACACAAGTTACTGTAGACAACAACAAAATTACGGTGGTAGCCGCTTACATTTCTTCTAACATTAATATTATTAGCCAATCAAAACAAAAAAATGTCATGTTGTTGAGAAAATTATTTGATCCTAATGTCTTATACTTAAATATAAATTAAACCAAAATGTCTCTATCTCTGTAAATCCTCAGTCAGATTATGTTTTAGACATTCTGAGATAGTTGTGGCAACCACAGGCATAGTGCAGGTACTAGTGAGGTAATTAAAAACATAAAAGCATATAAATATCTTGGAATTATTTTTTATATCTGTTTAAATGGTTAAATCAGTTCAATATGTTAAAAAATACACGAGTGTATAAATTTGCTTTTAAGTACCTTAGTGATATTCTTACTGTTCAAGAAAGAAGATGGATTATTTCACATACCTGCTATCTCGTTTTGCATTTAGAATAATTTCTTGGAGGTAGCTAAAACATTTAATCTTGTTGCTTTATTCACAGTTCTGCAATAAATGTTAAAATAGCTTGTAAGACTGTGATATGTTTTTAAACTTCCATGTTATTTCAAGAAACTGAAATTTTAAGAATATGACACCTTTTTATAAAATTTCTTTATTGCACATATATAAAAATGTACATGAATGATAAACGTATATAACACACGTTTTTTTATATCAACAAGACTTCTAGCTCTGCAATTAACTAAGTCTTTTTCACACAACTCTTACTACTTTGTTCAAGTACTTTTTATAAAAAACGAGTAGTACCAATAAACAGTTTCCAAATTTAATTTTTTTAATGAAAATGTAGATTTATTTTTAAATTAAATTTAACCATTTGTGTATTCTTTGTTTATTGGGGATGCAGAGGCAGTACTGCCTACGAACTATGCGGCACAGTCCTGTACGGCCACCCCTCACTTCATCATCCGTTACCGCTGCGATAGGCCCTCTTTGATCTGCTGCGATCCCGTTATACTTTGCTTATAAATCTTATTGTAAACTAATTCGAAACTAATAATATTTTACACGTTAACACTTACAAATTAAGTCCAAAAAATGTTTATCTGTTTCATTACATTTTCAATTCATAAATCTTAAATATTTAGTTTGTTATTAATTTTAGCAAAAAGAGTCTGTGCGTAGAAATTATAGTCCATGCAGGCTCATTTACGAAGGACAATGCTTGTGCCTATGGTGTATTTGTTTGTTTCAAGTTACTTCCTGTAATTTTAAAAATTGTTTTAATTATAAAGTTTTACTTTTAAAGATCACAATATTGTACACTTATTTCGAAAAGTAAATACATCCCTCATTCATTCAGGTAACGTGTGGTCACAGGGCGTTTTGGTACTTTTAATGTTGCGAGATGGTTCTGTTAATACACAACCACGCAAAAAGACATATGAAAAGGTAGGTCCATTGGAATAGCGCTCAGTTACGGTGAAAGCCACCTGAACCTGTTTTAACAACATTGTCAGTCGGACCGAATACAAAGAATCTGAGAGGTGACGTGTGGTCTCGGGGAGTTTTGATGCTTTCAATGTTACGAGATGGATCTGTTAACTCACAACCTATACAATAGCACTCTGTTACTGTGAGAGCCGCATGAATTTGTTCACAACATTGTTAGCCGGACCGAATAAAAAGAATCTGAGAGGTGACGGGTGGTCTCGGGGCGTTTTGATGCTTTCAATGTTACGAGATGGATCTGTTAACTCACAACCTATACAATAGCACTCTGTTACTGTGAGAGCCGCATGAATTTGTTCACAACATTGTTAGCCGGACCGAATAAAAAGAATCTGAGAGGTGACGGGTGGTCTCGGGGCGTTTTGATGCTTTCAGTGTTACGAGATGGATTTGTTAACTCACAACCTATACAATAGCACTCTGTTACTGTGAGAGCCGCATGAATTTGTTCACAACATTGTTAGCCGGAACGAATAAAAAGAATCTGAGAGGTGACGGGTGGTCTCGGGGCGTTTTGATGCTTTCAGTGTTACGAGATGGATTTGTTAACTCACAACCTATACAATAGCACTCGGTTACGGTGAAAGCCACCTGAATTTGTTCATAATATTGTTAGCCGGACCGAATAAAAAGAATCTGAGAGGTGACGTGTGGTCTCGGGGCGTTTTGATACTTTCAGTGTTACGAGATGGATCTGTTAACTCACAACCTATACAATAGCACTCGGTTACGGTGAAAACCACCTGAATGTGTTCATAATATTGTTAGCCGGACCGAATAAAAAGGATCTGAGAGGTGACGTGTGGTCTCGGGGCGTTTTGATGTTTTCAGTGTTACGAGATGGATCTGTTAACTCACAACCTATACAATAGCACTCGGTTACGGTGAAAGCCGCTTTAATTTGTTCATAATATTGTTGGCCGGACCAAATAAAAAGGATCTGAGAGGTGACGTGTGGTCTCGGGGCGTTTTGATGCTTTCAGTGTTACGAGATGGATCTGTTAACTCACAAACCTATACAATAGCATTCGGTTACGGTGAAAGCCGCCTGAACTTGTTCATAACATTGTTAGTCGGACCGAATAACAATCTGACTAGTAACATGTGGTCCTGGGGCGTGTTGATGGCCAACAATATTACGTGTTACTTTACTCATGGGAAATTTGTATATATAAATACTCAGTTGAATTCTCTTTTTTAAGAGTGCAGGTATTTTTTATTGATATAAAAGAAAATTGAAATTGTAGAAATAAATTATATATGTTTGAAAATAGAAATACAAATTCATATATGTTTGCGATAACATGTTTTGTTATTTGAAAATTTTAAAGTCGTTTAAATGAATAATGAAATATTGCGTTCAATCGTTGAAGTTCTCTACGTGACCAAAATGTGCGTTTAAATTAGTAAATGAAAACAGAAATTGACGGCTATTGTCATTTCTTTTGTAAATTCCACATGCTTTTTATATTATCACCATGTGTTTTGAACCTTCGAGAACAATTTTAAACTTAAGTTAAAAACTTAAATCCCTTAATTCTAAACCATCCGTATTATTACTTTTGATTTTTCTAAGTTAATATGCACCGGAATAATACAGTCACACGTATATAACAAATAACACATGTTCTCGGTTTTTCTGTTAGAAATAGCTGCGCAATTTTCATTATACAGCATATGGGCAAGAGCCCCATACATAACACTGGCATTTATACTGTTTTAGGCATTTGAGTTTCACAACTGGCTGATAATGAGAAATTAGTGTGTACCGTTTATAAATAGTACAGTAAACTGTGGGGCATAGTTTTAATTTACTTCACTGCAATAACACTTGGAACATAGACTCCCAGAGACAATGTACAAGTTGAATGATTCGTAATCGTTCCCGTGAAATATTTGTACGTCCAGTAACTAATCTGTCTCATGAGTTAAAACTTGCTTAGTGAGGAACAGTGCCTCAAGGGCCAGTCCGAAATGGAATTACGAAGGAATGACTTGTGACTTGCTCTTCTACTTTGCCGATTCATGTCTGGACTGTATTAAATCTCACCAAGTAAACTACTGATTGTTATTATTAATTTGCATATTGATTCTCACCTTTTGAATATTTTAGGTGCCCCAACTATCTGATGTGAATTACCTAAAAACAAAAAAGTTATAGGTTGCCCCTTTATACAATCTGCTCTAAATCACGTAATATTGTCGAGGCCTTTTGTAATTTGTTGTTATTATCCATAGGAACTCTCAAGAAATTTATAAAAATATGTATAATAAATATATATTCCAATCTGTAAAGTACAAATAAACCAATATATTACAGTGAACAACTATATTGTAGCACCGATCGAGTGAGTTGAAAAGAGCAGAGGTTTATTAGAAGCCAATAAAAGAAATCTGTGTTAAAGGTATTTGATTTTGATTTTTCATTTCAATACATTTATTACGAGTATATTATAATTTCGATGTATGTAATTCATTAAAAACACCTTATTGAGAAATGTAAAATTTTAGTTTTTACTCTATTTTAATAAAGACCTTTATGTTCAAAATGAAGTGAAGTTAATTTCATATTAATAGAAAGTAATAAGATCCACGCATATAATTTTATACTCGAGCACCGGGTATAAGTGATTAGAATTACGAAGTTTATAATATCATTAAACTGTCAAAGCTCTCCATTAAATGAAAACGCAATGGAAAACCAAGTTCTGACTCACAAGCGGATCACAAATAATGAAATAGACCCAATTAGCGGTTATTTCATTTATGCATAATGTAAGGGTTGGGCTTAATATTTCTGAACAAAAATTTATATCCTTGCTACATATTGTTACTCTAAAATACATAAATATACTTTAAAATTCATTGACAGGCTATTTCTAGATTATTTTACACATTTACAACATTGAAAATTTTGTTGTAGTTTGTAATACATATTATACTGCCTTGCAATTGTAGGTCACTTGAAATTAAATATACACATGATGACGAACTAGTTACACAAGGAGATCACTAATCAACCCCCTAAATTACAGGCTTTACTCAAACAATAAATTACATATCCTAAAATTTTCTTCAACCAATACTTAAAACTATGATCATTAGGTGCCACGATTTTGATCTTCAGCTGTTTATTACCAGAAGGTACCAACATAGGCTGGTTTCTACCATTATAAGTCAACTTTGGAATGACCATTTAGTCTGAAAATTTACAACCTATAACGTCATACAACTTAAAAAAATATATTTGTTACAAGCAATTAAACATATTTTTATTGCTCCGTTAGAACAAAACGTGTGATTGATTGGAATAAAATTCCATATTTTAAATAATGTTAAGAAAATGATTACAAATATTGTTACAAGCGTAACAACATAACGACACGTAATTGTTTGTTGAAACTATTGTATTACAGCAAACAAGCGAATTTACAACCAAATGATGCTAATTAATAATTAAACACTTGAGTTTACAGTTTCAAATCCTAATATGACCAGTATAATACGGTATTTACGTATTGTAAATAAATTTGTAGAGCTTAATATACAATAAAATAATATATATTTAGTTTGCTTAAAACATTACTCATCGAAGTAATCAGTAGATCAACATAATCATTAATAACCTTTATAATTTCCAAGTCTTAATCGTCTCCCTAATTGTCCCATTAATTAGCAGACGTTAGCACGTGCTACCAAGCTTCATTGAGGATACAATCTATTTTACATATGATATTGAGTCATATAATATCAAAACCAGCCACAATTTTTTTAATTGGTAGACCTTAATCTAACATAGTTGTAAGCACTCTAAGTGGTCTGTTGCTATTAAAAAAATCTACATCTTATTGTTTTAAAAACCAAACTGGGCTACGGCCCAGTTGCAAAACCTGTCACTTAATTTATTTAATTTTGATTCTTTAAATTACTCTTTATCTTTTAATAGTATACACAATAGTAAGTGTATACTAAATAGAAATAGAATACAAAAATTGAATTAATTGTTTTTAAACACATGTAATAACATTAAACAGTTTTACGTTATTCCTGAAAATCTTAATAAACATGTATCCTTTTTTTAATAAGATATGTATTCTTGGGAGATGTTTTTCATTTTCTCTCATCAAGGCCATCAGAACCCAAAATCACTAAAATTCTAAAATGTATTTATAAAACTACATGGTTTTTTTGGATACTGGGGTAATGCAAACAAAAATATCCCAAGAGTTATATCTCGTAGTTTTATATTATGTATTAACACACATGGGCTAAAATACTAAATTAAGAAAAGAATTTTTTAATAGAGGCCGATTCCTTTTTAAGCCTTTTTCTGCCCGTCCTCATGGGCCATTGAACACTGTGAGGATTTTATAAAACAGAATAAGAGGACAGTGGATACAGTACAATATCGATTGTAGCGATACACAGTGCTACGGATACACACAGGAACTTAACCTGCAATGTCTCTAGCTCAGATATTAATTCCGCTCGGCCATCTGAAATCCCATTGTAGACGTCAACATCAAACAGAATCGGTACAATCAACATTTCGTAAGTAAACGAAGAATAAATAACAGGAGTTAGCCTTAGTTTTCTTAATTAAAAACAAAAATAAAAAGGCGCTTGTGGCCTCTAATGTTCCAGGTTTTTAGCACAAAATAAATGTATACCGTTAGAGTTCATATGAAGTATTTTAAATAAAAATAACCGCGTATACTTTGGCTTTCCTCTGAAAATGAAATCTACGGTTATGTTAAGCTGACCCAATTTTTTTTTTTATCTTTTAATAAAATACAAGAACGACTTGTTTCTAATCAGTATTTCATATCTTGTGACAGACAACATCATCAGAACAATACTAATAATGACACAAAGAAGGAAACTTATGACTGTAAAGAAGCAGAACACCTGTCAGGACAGATAAGACGGATAAATAATTTTGGTACATACAGGTTGCCTCTAAAATCCTTATCGCAAGGTGTGACTGATGAAACTTGCACCAAAAGCTGAGTTGGATTATATTCCTTACCATCCTTCCCTTTCATAAATTAATCTCTGTATTTCATTGCAGACTTTATATAGATTTCTAGTTTTATAATTACGAAGAAATACTCAAAATAAATTAATACAGTGTAAATTGTTAAAGGAATGACAAATATGAAAAGATTAGACTGTTAACCATTTTATTTCATTGCACATTATATATTATGCCTCTTGGAGAAACAGGTGTCGTACTCAACACTAAGCACTAATAATGATAATTATTTGTAATCATATTAAAATATTTAAAGTAACACTTTCACTCTTGAAATGTTATCTGAGCATCAGCTAAATTCTACTATTATTATACCAGTTGACCAACTTGTATAGAGTGTTCATTAATTGTCATTAAACAGATTTATTTCATTATTAATATTTCACTAATATTTTACTATTTTTTACTAATGTTTTACCGGTATTCGGCAAAATTTCTTCCTGGTAACAATATGAATCGAGTCGGAAGCAGGCGAGTGAGTAAGGACTACACATCTTAATATTTGTGAGAGGTTTATTGAAAATGTATTACTGATTATGTGTTAAATAATATTTTTCAGTAAGCGGGAGCGAAGCGGTGAGTTGAGCAGATCTTGGAGCAGCTGCTGACAAATTAGATTTTCTCAATTTAGACTCCCCATTTCATGACATCTTGTCACTAGCCGTCATAACTGCATATACCGAATTCTGCCTCACTTTACTGTATTCTACTTTCAAATAATTGGTCTATTTTGATTTAAATTATTTTTAATTGTTATTGTTGTCACGTCATATACACATACGTATATCTCTCTTAGTAAATACATATATTGACATTTGTTCAAATATATATCTCATATTGAAATAAATGACGAAGAACTCATTAAATTGCACAAATATTAAAAAATTAGGAGCTATATTTTCAAGCCGCATAAGTTATAATATGTAGATTTATAAATAAACAGTCACAGCAATAAAAATCAATATAACATAACATGTGAATACACGACTACAAAACATTTAAAAACTAAGCTGCAATATTATTATTAATACAATGGAAATCAGGAAAGTATAAATATATTTCTAATGTAATTCGATTTTATATAATACATTTAAATAATGAACTTATTCCAGATTTTTTCTTTAAAATGTTCTTCACGATAAGATAAGATTTTCATTTTCGATAAGATTTTATTGATTCATTTCCGTTCATAACACTTGTTAATTTAGCCTTTTTTTTGCTCAGCAGCATGCTTCTCCCATGGTGCCTATTTTCTTAATGCAATTTAACAAATCCTTTTCCTATTATTCTGACTGTGTTGTTTAGATATTTCACAGATGTATTGATTGTTTAATATTTACAATTACTTTGATAAATTTCATTCTTACTGATACAATTTTCGCTGCAGATGAGATTTGATTACATATTAATTCTTTTTCATAAAAATTTTTATACATTTTTATCCTTTTTTATAAAAATATGTTGACATGGGAGATATTGGTATTGTAGGATACTGTGTCTGGAAATAGTCTGACCTGAGAGATGTTTAACCTGCGTCTGTGTAATTAGTAGTCAAACGTGTAATAGAAGTGCGCAATTCGTTTGACCAAATCTGTTGCTGTCTGAAGGACCAAATGATATATATTGGCTCTATAGAAGCTGGTTATATTTAAGGCAGAAACTTTTTATTTCTTATTTTGTCTCTAAATCAAATCTCAACCATGCTATTGTAAATCCCCACCCATTGTGAGCAAGTAGGCATAACTATAAAATTAATTTCAAATGTTTCAGCATGGATCTTTTGTAGTTTTGACTGAAACAATATCTAAACTAAACGTATATCTAAATTAACTGAACTAAATTATTCACCATAAATACAATATCAACGATTAAAAAAATCATATGTCACCAAAACCTTTCAAATACAACTTTTGAAACAATCGAGACTAGTTATATTTATGTATATTCTAAATTATAAAATCATTAAGATCAGATATATTTATTCACAAAAAAACGAGTTAAAAAAAATATTCATATATGAATCTGTAGATAGATCTAATTAAAACATGGCCGCGGAGATCTTCACAACGTGCGTCGCACAACAAGCTTCTTCGAAGTTGCATTGAAATTTCAAGTTCATAGCGTGTTTTGTTCTCGTAATATCCTGCGGACAAACTAACATACAAAGAAAATCCTTTTTACGGCACTAATGCAAACTTATGGGAAGATCTGCCAGCCTACCAAATGGCAGTCAAATGGCAAGGATAAACGTGCACCTACCAACTAATTGTTGTCTGTAAAGAAATTCAGTTTAATGCCAAATTTAATGTGTATAGATTAATTGTTCTCGATATATTCTGCAGTTAGTGATATATACTATATCAGTTCTAAGCCAAATTCTATATAGGGACTATTCCATCCTCAAAATTAAATTTTCCCAAGTACAAGAGACTTTATATGCATTCAAGGCTATATCACAATTTATTTTTGAGATATTCAGAGGTCACACAGACAGATGGAATTACAGACAGACAGAAGAGATATTGTTCAGAATTCATAGTTATAGCTGAGGAAAATATACAATATTGCTAGTATCTTTAAGTTAACTCTTGATATATTGTACGGACTGACAAACACAGTGGCGGACATTTAAATTCTTCAACCTCTTGAGTGATAGACTGAGTTTTAATAAATAATAAATAAATATTATTTACCAAACCAATTGTGAATTTTACTTATTCATGCAAACTAAATATTATACAGTGGCATGATACTTAATAACCGAATTAAGATACTTAGAAAACAAATACACAATATAAATCTCAGGTTAGTAAAATAATGTGTAGCAAAGTAGATCATGCACAAGAGATTAATAAAGCTTAGTGGTCCTTTGAGGAGAAGCTTGCCCACTTTGTGGGTATAGGCTTATACATCCATTTATGAGACCAAAAACACACACAAATTTATATATATTAAATCATTAAATTCATTAAATTTGTATAAGTGGCAACAGCCTAATTTCATTTAATTTCAATAAACATTGAATCGTAAAAAGTACTAGCTTCACCGGGACTCGAACCCGGATCTCTCACTTGCCGGGTGAGTGTCCTATCATTACACCATAGAGCCCTTACTTTTTACGATTCAATTATTTTGTATTTGGCTTTTTCTTTCACATATGTGTTTAAATAACGAAACTAACATATCATCGGAAGACCAAATACCTGTCAAATTGCATATTTATATTCATTAAATTTGTATAAGTGCTAATTGCCTAATTTAATTTAATTTCAATAAACATTGAATCGCAAAAAGTACTTGCTCCGCCGGGACTCGAACCCGGATCAATGTTAATGTACTTTTTGCAATTCCATGTTTATTGAAATTAAATTATATATGTGTATATATATATATATATATATAATATATATATATACATAAAACACTAAAAATTTGGTCTGTTATCTACGTAGATCGTGTGTTTTTATCGTAAAAATATTTTCCATTAAAAAAATCTTTCATGACACAAGCACTCTGCTTACAAACTTACAGTTCACTTGGTGTAGCAGTATAATAAATTTTTGTTGGGTACAAACAAAAACAGTGAAGAATTTAAAGAACACTTAAGAGCTGATATCTAAATTTACTTGACAATTTTACTTTCCATTTTGTTACCTATATTATTTTATCAAAAACCATAATTTAAATATAAATTTATTCTTTTTTATACCATATAATAGGGCATGCAGACTGATAAACAAAAATATACATGGGAAGTTATATTTCAATGTGTATTGTGGAATATTTGCCTATACATTTTAAATGAGTTTCTAGAGCTATCATATAAATTTGTATCATTATCTTTATGTTTAAGAAGACGAATACAATTGGTAGTCTTTTTATTAATTGTTTTGACAGACATAAACATCACGTACTGCATACTTTTTGAATGTTTAATTTGGTTCCAGTTTACTTTCCTTATATTGCAGCGTCTGGTATCTGACGCTGTCTCAGACTTGATTCCTCAGAAGCTCAAAACAAACCTTTACATCGTTTTGACATCAGAGACACACTCATAAATAGGTATATAGATTCCAGGAGTCAAGTCTGAGACAGCGTCACATAACATACGCTGCAATAAAATGAAAGTGAACTGGAAACAAAGTTCAACATTTAAATTGAATCAACTCTTCCTACCATAGCTACGTTACGTGTAGATCACCCACTGGTCTATCTTCCCACAACACCTCGCTGTTCAAGAGCCACAACTACATCAATTCCATTCTTTGTCTATAATATTTACAATATATCCAGTAGAGTAGATCTTTAGTTTTTAATAGTCACTAGAAGAATCCTTGTTATCCTCAAAATAGTTTAGGACATTCCTATGCCAAAATCAATACTGTTGAGCTTCTCCAACTGACCGTTGTACCTATCGTCGGATTAAATCGCCGTCTCTCATTGGTGGAGACATCGCGTGTTCTCATCTGTCTGTCTGTATGCCATCCAGGAGCAAGGACATACCCTGTCCCTTATATGCCCGAAAATTCAGTTGTGTCGTCGGAGACGTTCTGGAGACGTGGTCCGGCCGTGATCACTCAAAAGTCTCGCAGTTTGTTTTCTCTCGGGCAAAGTATTTTCTCGTACTCGTTGGCAGTGTCTGGTTGTACCTTAGAAGCCGGTCTGGAGACATGATCCGGTTGCGGTCGCTCACCCCTTCGTTCTGGCGGTAGAGGAAGTTTCGCCCCGGGTCTCTATGCCCTCTTTAACCGTATTCATTGTATAGTGTATCGTTGCTCCCGTCGTAGTAACATGGTACGATTGCAGTAGCTTTCTCCTCGTGATGGTTCCTCTCTGCTCTTGAACAGTGAAGATTCTTGGTGAAAGTGACTTGATCTTCCGTGGATCCTACTACAGCTCTAGAGGCCCTGACCGAGCTAGAAATAATTCTCCTCTCATCTCATCGGATGAAGCGAGGCAAGAACCAAGATCAACATCGGTGAGTTGTCATCTATCCTCAAATACACCCTTTATACCTCATGTCTCACCCGCCCTTCCATCTACGGGTGTCTCCATATTTTATTTGTAACTCTATCTCCACGTAACATTTGGCCAGATTCTCTTTGTCTCTCCGAACTGAACACTTTGTGGTATGCGCCTTCTCCGTTAAATGAATGTTCGTGGAGTTTCTCAAACATACCCAGGAAATTCAACCATATTTTTCTTGCTATCAAGAATTTTCTTAAATATTCTCTTTTAAAATTATATTACATTCTTTGTCAATAATTTCATGAATTTTGGATCTTTTCAATAACTTAGCGTCATACTTTGAATATATGAATAAACTCGAACAGTGAACGAAATAATTAATTCCTTACGTTTTTATTTTTACCTCTGTGACCTTCAGTCTCCGCATTAAAACATATATTTTATTATATAATATTAGTTGTATTAATAATGGAAAACACATGAAAGATCTTACAGAATCCAACATGCTTTCTTACATTGATTATCAACGATAAATAACACAATGCTCTCATAAATTTATAATCTTAATGTATATAATAAATAAGTGTAGGATTAAATCGTAAAGAGATGTCATGTCAGTTGTTTAACTGACATTATACTAGTATGTGTTTAAGTTTAACTCTATGATATTTAAGTATATGTTAACACAAAACTGTTGTTTTATATGATTTTATTATTAAAGATTCCTGACAAAAGTTAGTGACAAAATTAGGATTTTCCAAGATTGCCTGACACTTTTTTGGGACTGAAGTGCCTTCCCCTAATTCAACAAATTTCCAGTTCAGAAAATATAAAGTAATATTTTCAGACAAATAGACCCTACATGTATATTACTCATGACTGCACATAGCTAATTTGTATGGATATTTATGATTTTTCTAAACATTTCCAAAATATGAGAGCTTAAATCCTTCTGTAAGTATGGACAGAACCAAGTAACTTAACCAGCTTAACCAAGTAAATATGGATAAACGTAAACACAAATATTAAAAGTCAGTGGTGGCTTCACTAGGACAGGCGACAAATAAGACTTTCAGACAACACGATTTCTCATAAAGTATCTTGAATAGTAAATATAACACGTTATTACCTCAATATTGCATTCCTAAAGTAGGATGAGCTACAATTACTTGTTTTTAGTTTAACCATATATTTATTAGTGATTCCCACATTTCGTGGTGGAACAATCACATGATACCTAAGTACCGTCGCTCAATGAGTATCATGTCACATGAATGTCAATAACACAGACATTGTCACCTCTTTTTCGTACCGTAACAGTCTACTGCAACATTCGTCATTGTTGAATTACAGTTTAATCATCATAAAATAAAGCTATTCCATACAGCATCGTGATGTTTTATAATATCCTCCTACGTTCACAATCTCCCACACATTGACTAAGTATCGAAGAGCCTGCTATCTTTTGTGTTAGATATTCTTACTGATACAATTTATTGCACGTGTACTATCCTATGAGTAATCCTAAATTACTTAGGATTTGACTTTCTAGGGAGCAGAATCACCCAGAGTGCTCTTGTTGAAACACTAGTGTTCACCCTGAGTCTGATATTGATGTCAAAGTACAAAGCTGTCTAAACCATAATTTCATCCAGAATTAATCAGCAAACAGTTGCCTCAATTGTCATGAGAACGTGAATCTGTTGTAGCGACCGAGCCCAACAGATCACATCTACAAGCTTTCGAACCAGCTAAATATGAAACACTAGGATTATTCAGCCAAGAGAAATATAGTACGTAATTCATATCAGCGCAATGTAGGGTAGCACTGTGGAATTTTTAATAAACCTCAGATGAATAACTAGGACACAAATCGATTAGGTTTGCTTTCCGAAATCACTGAACAAATCTTATTGAAATATCTTACTAACTGTGCTACTGACAGTAACTTTAGAAGTGGTACTGCAATTTCGCTCAAATAAAAAATGTTTATGAATATTCTGCTAGTTAAATATTTGGCAGTAATGCCACCAGAGCTCAGAAAAATATCGAGTAAAAGGTTTATAGAAATTATGAAACTGTACTGCACAGCATAAGAATGAGGCCAGCAAACTGAAGGGCTATAAGGGAAGAATCTTAGCAGTAAAAACATCTTCAAAGTTTATTAGAATCCATATGAACAACCCACGCATTATTAATACTAATAACACTCCTGGAACAGAGTGTGTGTTGGATGGTCAATAAATGGTCTCTAATATACTGTCCGAAATGGGGTCAAAAGTTGTCACGGAGCAGTTGTATTTAAGTTTGTATTTTCTATACTTTTATATATATTATGATATTCTTTCATATTTCTTGAATTACAGCCTACTCTAAGCATGTAACGTCTATAGCCTTAATAAATATCTTTTTCATTTCCAAAAAGATCATAGGTAGGTCTTCATGATTTTAGATTTATTGAATAACATGAAATATAATTGTCTTTCCCAATTTACGTGGTGCTTTTTATCGATAATATATAGTAAAGTTTTATATTATAAGTGCTACTGATTCCAAGAATGAAGAAATATTTATATTGCGTTATTTAATTTTGCAACAAAATATAAAATTATTCCCTTTAATACTGTTATAATTTTTGTTGGTAATGAACTTTGTGCAAAGCGATGAGTATCATGTTCATTAGTCTAATGGAAGCAACAAGAGACTCGATAAATACTAACCATCAGACAAAATTCACATTAGTCATTTGAAACAAATCCATTTGACTGGAGAAGGATTATTACCCGCATTCGTTACTTCATGAATGAAATCTTCAACTAGCCTATACCAAATTTATTTTTAAAAGCACACAAAGTTGTTGTGTTTAGTATACAAAATAGCATAGCATAATAATGATTTAATTTATTTAAAATATAAATTATTATTTTAAACCTTAAGCAAATAAAAATACTATGAATTGAATATCAGCAATTATGACTGGTGAATTTTGAACCTGCAAACACATATCTCTCCATTGACTTTGAGTGGGAAAAAACCTGGATCTCTTAATGTCCGATATGCCAGGAAACTTATACACTTTTAATCTCAGTTACTAAAAACTATAAAAAACACAAATAGATTATTTAAGTCTAAAGTCAAGCTTTGAAAACAATCACGTTTCATACAATAAATAATTATCATCTGAATTATTACAGAGCTTCAAATTCATCCGTCAGTTTATTTAAATTTCGTCTAGTCAACAGAGTTCATTGGTGTTTCTAATAGTTTCCACCAATTGTAATACTGAGTGTAGCCACTGATTTGCGCTGTCCACAATAGGTCCATTCATGTACTTAATGTTTATCCGTGGTATAAATTGGCAACATGCCATTATACCTGTATCGCGATGGCTCTTTAATGTTCACAAGCGCGTATCATAACAGTACTCGTATATTACGTCAACTATACGTGAATATAGTATGATATTAAGACGCTAGAGATTATTTCAAAAATAATATTTTGGTTATTTCAAAGAAAGCATAAAAAGCTGTGGTTTAATATTTACATATAATATATGAAAATTATTTTTCACAAAGAAGAATTTATTTTAAACGTCCATTCAGATTAATCTAAAATAATAGTGATTAATTTATATTTAAATATTTAATAACAAGCTCACAGTCTCTTGAGATACATTTTCTGAAAGTATGAAAAATGTACTTGTTTTTTAACTATTCCAAGTGTAGTAGTAGTATATAAAATTAAAATTTAAGAATATCTTAAAATCAAATCGAAAGAGAAACCGTTACAAATTATGGTATTGTTTTACATTAAAAATATGAAATTTTACTGCATAAATGGCACATTTTAATCTACAACATCATTTTGTTTGCTTCTTGTAATGTTTTACATAAAACATGACATTAAAAATGTATGTTTTTTAAACTTATACTTTTAAAACAAAATAATTTTAAGTTATAAATCGCTACAAGGCCATTTGATTCTCTGAAGCCACAATCCATGTACGGACTGTAAAAATACTTAGTGGTTTTTAATTAGTGCCTGGATAGGTAATTGCTTTCAATGCCTGTACCTATCCGTAGGATGATCAGATGAAATAGAATTGTGTTATATGTTTATGCTTACAGCTAGTTTTCTTATAAGAGTTTTCGATATATCAATAAAAACATATCCTAATCATAACTGCAATTCACCACCTTAACTAAATACTAGTTTAAATAAATAATGATCTTTTATTAACAAGTTTATCCAACTCAATGACACGTTTATTTATTTAGGTTTATTGCTCTATCCTATAACAAACAACACGAGTATCCTGGAGCACCAATGAGGCCTTCCTGTAAATAAACTATTTGTCCCAACAGTTGGCATTGTTTGGACTCAACATTAGCTAGTTAAAACATGCTGTAAGGAGGTGACCCATGTGTTCACTATAATTATCCTGCACATGTTTATTTAGTTATGTATATTACTCTATCCTACACAAACAACACTAACAGCCCAGAGGACTAATTAGGCCTTCCTGTAAATAAACTATCTGTCCCAACAGTTTACAATGTTTGTGCTCACCAACAACTAGTTAATAATGCTCTGAGGAGGTGACCATGTGTTCATTATAATTATCCTGCACACGATGGTTTCAAATCCACATCAAGATCAATACAAAAATATTTTTAATCACTTGTAGTTAACTGCGGCCCATGCACTTAATGTAATATTAAATAATAGTTATTCACAGGCATATGAATTTTAAAATAAGCGAAGATCACTGAAGATATTCCTATCTCCTGATGCATTTTAGAATAATTGGCCTGTAAGGTTAAAGCGCTATAACGTGCAACCTTGTTTAGCTCGTGAAATATTAGTTATAGTTGTAGTAAATTATATTTCACACGCCACAGTAGAGTTTACCTTTTTTTCCCATGATAAACAAGTGTATATGTACTCGGTCTGAAAAGAATACTATAGATAAAGTGCGAATGTTTTTAGTTACTTCCATATACTACCGGTATAAGGTATTCCTGGTGCCCTAGGAGCATTTTCACTGTTTCCCCCTTTTAAAAACATAAAATTCTTCTTCGGTCAAAAAGCGATTATGTTCTTTAAGACATTTCCAGTAAACGTAGCCTGTTGAGAATATTATATATTTGAAAAATTTCACCATATAAGCACAGCGAGAATTTAAAAAAGACAATATGTTCTTCAAGCTGTTGCAACCCTACTTTTACCCCTACGGGTGGATGCCAGAGACACGATGTCATCTTTCTTGTGCAATATTAATCTTTCGCCAATATTTAAAGCATTATAAAGGTTCCGTACTAAAATTGTTTATTTAAGCTTAGTTATATATTATGCTCTAATAAACTGGTATGGTGAGTATACTCTTATTTATACTTTGTAATTTTTTCCTTAAGTTAAATTTAGTAGTAGCATAAAACACATTCATAACTATATTTTCAATCGGAAAAAAAACTGCATACAAAAAAAATAAAATATTGATAAATTTAACAAATTATTGTATACTTTAAACTATGTTAATGCGTTTGTATAAAATACAATCCAATAATTATAGTACTTGAAAATTATGGTTGCCTGTAAAGTCGGTTTTACGGGCGAAGATTTTACGTGACAACGTCTTTTTCTCGGTAGAATATTTATTGATATGAATATTATTAAAATTGCACAATAGGAACAAGGAATTGAATAAAAATAAGAATTGCACAAATTTTAACTATAGAAATATATTTTGTTTACTAAAACATTGTACATAATTTGAAATTAATTAAAATTTGTTATTGTAAATGGTAAAGTTGAAAAAAAAACATTTACTAATAATTGGAATTTGAAATTCTTGCTAAACACAGTTAAATTCTAACTCCGCGCGTGGTGATTGGTCGGTTTAGTTCGTTTGTTTGGTCGCACTGTTATGACAGGTTAGAGGTTATAATTTGTTATTTTAAATGTTTGACTAGCAATACGCGCTGTTTCTTCTCAATCGACTGAATTAAGATTGATTGCAGAGTGATTTAAACTAATAATTTACTTAACACTATCAACATTTGTCAATAGTATGACATAACCTATAAACTCAGTTTCTCAACTTTTGTGTCAATCTAACAATTAATCAATCAATCATAGTTTACGATAATGAAATATCAGTGTACAGTTATTTACCTTTATTGTTGTAGTTGTTGTAAATGACGAATCTAAGCACTCCACATTTTCACGAATAAACATAGTTATCTGCTTTATCCCGTGCGGCGGACCCACAGTTATCTGCTTTATCCCGTGCGGATCCCGTGCAGCGGACCCACTGGACGGGCATCGTAACGTTACCGGGCGTTACACTTTTTCATGAGTGACTCCGAGCCGCAACCTAATTTAAGACGTTGTCACGTCAAAAACGCTACTTAAGTAAATACTGAAAATTTTTCTATTACATTTTTAACTGAATGCGTCTCTTTTATACATTATATATTTCTTTAGTGCAAGTATTTAAAGCTAGTAAAATATACGAGGTGGCAAACATAAAAACAGCAACAATACAGTTTTATTTTGCAAAGGAAGCTTGTTTTAGTGTTTGGCTGAGCCTATCACTGATAGGCATAGAAAAATATAATTTCTGTTTGTCTGTCTGTCTGTCTGTCGGTACGATGTCTTAAAAACGAACTGACCTATACACTTTAAATTGTACCACTTATCTCATCATATCCAACATTTCATGGTGACTTAATGTGTAGAACTCTATTATTTAAACATTGATACTAAATCCAATATAGTGAATAAAAATGTAATTGTAATGTGTGACCAGATATCTTGAGAAATAATTCATTTTTAGAATTTAAATTTTCATAAAACTCCATTTCTACATAGACAAGAACGAATATTTTCGTCGTTGCGTGACTTACCATGGAATTTGGCTGAGCGTTGTTGAAGCCTATCAATCAAGAAGTCTAATTTCTCTTTTTTTTGGGTTTGTAAACTTTTCTTTGCCGTATAATTGGCTGTTGCTTTATCTGTAAATAATAAAAAAATTATGGACATTTTGCATTGATCCTCAGCGAAGTCTGTTGCGCGACAGCCTGTTGTAAGTGAAACCCACCTTGTTGTATTTGTAAGCAAGGAAATGCTTCAGTAATTTCTGAACATGTTTGGCATTGACTCTCCTTAGGAAACAAAAGATAGATACAATACATGGATTCATTTTTGTTTGTGTTTGATTGGAAGCAAAAGACTTTGTTTTTATAATGGATATCTACTGAGATATCCATTATTTGCTTTAGTAAGTGTACTAAATCGTATTTTAATTTACTCATTTGAAGATATTTTGAAGTTGATCTTTATTTCGGTACCTCTTAAAGATATTTTAAATGCTTATTAGGATAATCCAAGGTAAATTGAAATAACGTTTTAATTGCTACTGATGTAACGTAAAAAGGTTATCGTGATAGAGTAAAAAGATAGATAAATGGCGCTTTCTTTTTGCGCAGTCCACGGACTACGGGACTCCATATAGTTTCTTGAATTGAACAGGACTGAAGGTGCGCTGGTCCCTAGAGGATTCACATCTGCCTGGTTTATACATTCCAGTAAAACCAACACTGAGTGCACCAAAAGCCGATATGTCACTTATAAATATGACCAACCTTATGGATGTCCATGAGTGGGACATCACTAACCGCCAATGACGAGATTCTGGGTTGCACGGGTACAGGTCTAGTTTTCCTGCGGGATATGACTGCTGGAGTTTTTGTAAGGTTCGTTTCCTAAGATTCAAAGGTTGTTGCCAGCCTAGACATAAGGGTGTACCCCCTGCCAGCTTTGACTGGAGAGGCTGGTTTAGAGCTGACTTTCCCTTCTTCCGAGGAGATATGATTTGAGATTAGTGGCATAAATGTTTCCTCACGAATCTCGACAAGAGGCGGCCTCTAGCACTAACATTACCCATCCAGAATATCTCGTCATTACGGGAGCATATCAGGTCCTTATAGGACTAGGTACAATTTTCTAAGCTTCCTGTCTTAAGAGAACAAAACTTTGCGCTGGAATTGATCCCTTCGATCCCGGGAGTCATTATTTCTTGTTTTGGCGTCCGCTGGGTAACGTACCCCTCACTTCAATATCTAACAGAAAATGTCAATGGAGTAAGAATTATAGATATGTTATTAGATTAATAACATATCCTACTGCCTACTTACGGTCTAGGCATTTTAAGTGCTCGTAGGACTGTTGAGAGACCATATGCGATAACCATCAATTGTCGTTTAATTTGCGCAACCGTTAATATTGTGGATACCAAGATAAAACGAGTTTCACTGTAGCCAGTGCCAGGTACATGTTGCTCGTATACCAAATGAGGTCCGAAACATTTCGATTATTTAACGCAGTTACATTTGGGTCCATATGGTTTCCTAGGCTACTGAATGAATTTAGAGAAATATAGAATACTTTGAAACATCACTTAGGCGGAGGAAGGGGGGAGTGAGGAAGAGAGAGATAGAGAGATGGGGGAGGAAGCGAAGGAGAGATGGAGAGACTGAGAGGGAGGGAGAGAGAGAGGGATGGTGGTGAGAGAGAGATTTCGAAATAGGTATTGTTTTTTATGTCACGAATAAATAAATGTTACAAAACCTACTTTTCATTATGATGACGCTCCTATCTAAAGTCATAAGACCTCTCTGTTACATTGGCGAAAGAAAACACCTCTGTAACATTAACACAGGTACCCTAACTATCCTAACACATCATACAACATTTTATGTTGTTTTGGTGTGTAACTTCTATTATTTTAACATTGATAGAAAATCCAATATAAGGATCAAAAGTGTAACTGTATTTGTGGCATGATATCTTGAGAATGATTTCACATTAGGCTTTAAGTTGTGCATGAATCTTTATTTCTACGTACACAAGCACGATTTCTATGACTTTGCATGCCCAAATAAGGAATTTTAATCACTCAGCAGTCTGATGCAATTTTTCTTTTGTTTGCGAGGATATGAAAACATTTCTTTACCGCGTAATGGTATATCGTTTTATCTCTCAATAACATACGTGAAAACTTGCATAGAACCTCAGCGAAGACTATTACACGACATATGATATGACGTACTCCTACATTGTTGTATTATTGTCCACAAGGTAATACATAATAACGACGAAACATGTTTTACATTCAACCTCATTTGGAAAATGAAGATAAGACTGTATGGTATATTATTGATGGGAACAAATATCATGTTTTATGACGTTTATCTCAGTTATTTCTACTGCTGGTCTCATAAGTTACTCAATTGAATATAACTGTTAAAGTGTGTCTGTATTTAGGTCTCCCTTAACGATATTTCTGAATGCTTGAAATGTTCGGATGTGTTTTTTTAATAAAAAGTTGTTGTTATTGAAACATATTTTTATTGATACGATTGTAACCAATACACCTTGTCGCGATAGAGTAAAAAGATAGATAAACAGTGGCGCCCTCTATTTTGGCAATTCAATTACTACAGCAAGCCACCTGGTGTCTCGAATTGCATACAAGTAAAGGCGCGCTAAAAATAAAACTCCGGATCCAGGAAGTCATTTGTTCTTGTTTTAGCATCCACAGGTAGTTCCTCACTTCAATTTTCATCAGAAAAATTTCATGTAGTAATCAAGATTTATACATATTTTATTAGAATAATCATCATTGGCGATTAATATGACATGTAAAATAAATTATTTTGGATAGTAATTGTGCTTTTTGAGTCATGGGATTAATAGCACCATTGTGATAGTTAGCAATTTTCGTAGAACCATTCATTGTATTGTTTAGAGAAACCTCTATCCACCTGTTTATCATGAAATCCAAATAATCTCTTCGTCTTTGTTAGTATACGTACGCGCGATGACTTTCGAATGTGACGTATGTGGTTGAAATCTGATGTGAAACTTCACCTTTACTCCTTTACTACCGCTGCATTGGTACTGATATTTGTAAACATCGATCCATTGGTAAGGATCACCAAGGAAGTGATCCTGTTTACTTTATACTGGAGGTTTCACAAAAAGGTTGAATATTGTAATCTACGAATTTGTCTTCATAACATGTCAAACTAAAAGGGTGTCATTTTTATGATATTTGATTGAATACATAAAACGACTTCAGATATACATGAAATATTTTTGTCCAGTATGGATGAATTTCAAAGTTGATGTTCTTAGCTTTTGTAATGAAAAGCATCTATGATATAATATGGGGAAGCCCTATGGTAATTCCAAAACTTAATTATTGTCAGCTATATTATTGATATATACACTATTGCAGCGTTAATGGATAATATCAACACCATCGTACACAATAGCTTTTGCAAGACAGAAGCAACATCCAAAATCATCATTGCATAAATAATATTTATGACTGAATTTGATTCTCTAAAATAAAATTACATTTTGTTTCACGGACAACCTATCTTCCTGGATTAGTTTCTACACTCAATATTTCCTTTTCTATAATATGAATATATATATATATATATATATAGTACATATGAGTATAAACACGATAGAGCACAGTGTATGCCCTTGCTTTCTGATTTCTTTTCGCTGTATCATCCTTTTCCTTTGCTTAGTCAAGGTGTTATATACGTGTTTTTATTTACCTATCAAAATCGTACTGAACATAACAGAAACTGTATCCGCTGTCCCCTCCACACTTTTAACTGACATTAACATATTTGCACTTTTTGTCTGGTACACTGATTTCTGATTCAATTTAAAATGCTCATGGACTCATTGTGTTCGCTTAGTTCCTAAAATTGTAATCATATAGCGAATACTTCGTTGAGTAACATTTGGAAACCGCTTCCCCCAGTTTTCATTCCTTCACCTGCTGTACAGTCGCGCACATTGTCAAAGGAAAGCCTACTAGTACCTCATGTACACACATCAATTCGACATATATTAAGTTGGTTTAGTAAACATTATAAGCAATTAGTTGAGATATACATGTATATTGATAATCAACAGGTTTATTATTGAGGATTGAGGGGAACTGTCTGAGCTAAATGTGTGTGTTTGAGAAGTTAGCTGTTTTTAAACAAAACAAAAATACTCCATTAAGACTAACATAGAAACTTTGGAAACCTGTGGGGTAGAGCCCTACTGTCGGCTGTAGTTTAAATCACAATAGGCAACCTATAGTTTAAAATATTTCAATTACTACTAAATATTAATATAATATATATCGTAGTTTTATGAGTATAAAATTGCTTTTAGAAAATTCAATTATTTATTTTAATCATATTGTTGGGTTTGATGACAAACATGAATTAGTTATTTTATTTGTATAAAACATCCGTATATTCAAAAATATCTTTAAGGAAGAATACAGACACACTTAAGTTACTCAACTAAAATATATATTCAGTTGAGTAACTTATGAGACCAGCACCAGAAATAACATTGGAAGGATTCCAGAGCCATTCGATAAGAAGATTTCTAAAATCTAGACACAATGTGGTAATTCTCGTCTCTATATGGAAGTTAATTTCACGTTTCTATTATTTGGATATATTGTTTATTAGTACTTTCAAAACATATTTCGTCTTTCATAGTAACAATAAAAGAGTATAGCTAGAACCAGAGATCTGGGGAGTAAAAATGTTTGACTGTAATAAAAAACACACCTCCTTTTTTAAATACATTTTATAAATTGCTGAGGGCTTCATAATGTTTCAGATTTTCTGACTCAGTTATTATTTAAGGTACTATGTATTAAGTTTTACGGAGCTTTTTGTACATATAGCATTTCGTGGTAGTAAAAGAATTTAAAAAAGTTAATTATTATAATTGTAATAAACTCAAACATGTAATAAACAATCACGAATTTGATCAACTAGATAATAAAAAATAATTATGGGTTAAAATCAAAATCAAATTCATAAAACGTTTATGTTACATCTCTGATTCCAAGACTGTATGTATTATAATTAAAAAAATGTAATAAATTATGTATTATGAATTTTTAAATTGTGTTTACTGTTTGAAATAAACAACTTACGCTTCTAATGTACACTTGCATATTAGCATACCCTCGACCATGTAATACGTACTTATTTCTCAGGAAAAAATAATATACGTTAGTGCAATGCAACTTGATTCCTACTTTCTATTTTCCAGCAAAATGCGTGTGAAATACAAGAGTTACGCCTCAAACACCATACTTTAAATATAACAGAATATAATAAATAATTTAACATGATTTTATCAAAATGAAAACAGTATGGTTTAGTGAATATATAATCAATCGTATATATAGTCACCAAGGAACTGATATACTAGTTATGTTACATAATACATTTCCGCAGACAAACTGACACGAGTTAGTGGTTAATTGTGACTGATGGGTTTAGTCATAGACCCCTTCCCTCCCCCAACTGATAACTTCCTAACTTCGTGCTTCGTGAGGGTGAAGGGGGTAAGTTACTAACTCAACACCACATGGGCTTAGTTTACCACCGCAACAATGTTATACATAGAGCAGGGAGAAATAGATTAAAACTCCTTTATATCACAAACTTTCTAAGTCTACTATAAAATATGTAATATATATATATATATATATATAATATATATATATATATATAATATACAGGGTGTATATTATGTCTGGAAACACCCAAATATATCCTTTAATAATTTAAATATAAATTTTGAAACCTCTTACAATCGTGATAGAGATTTGGGCATCTACTTTTTGGAACAATGTTTTGTTATGTCACACCCAACGGGGGACGTCCTGCCGAGGGTATCGTGAATATTCTTAATGGAAGCCTATACCTTGTGATACATAATTTTAAAGGTAATAGCTTACTGAATTGAATGCCACAAACCGCATCTCAAAGGAATTATTCTATCAGAAAATAGAGCATTTTTAGTATTGAAAATTTACTGATGTTCAACAATGTAATTTTTAACATGGTTCTTGCCACAAAATGTGTTACACTAATTTTTTAGCATTTTTTAAATGTTCAATTAAAATAAAATAAACAAATTTATTTTTAAGCTGGTTTCATTAGTACAAATTTACCAGTTTTTATTACAATGAATAAAACTTATGAGTCACTTTCTCTGATTACTTATGAATCTGTACTTGGTGTTTTCCAGTCAGCAGGAAGGTTTAAAGAGACAAAGGTCACTAGCCTATGAGAAACATTATTGTGTTATTAATCATCTGGTCTACAGGTTTCAGTTTGTTGAGCATGGAGCTTTCACTAGACAGGTCTAAGCTTGGGAATTACAAATGGACAAAGGTCATATCATTCCTGTCGAGTTTAATCAGTGTCTCTGAAGCATTGCTGTCAACAAGTTATCTAATTACAGTAGTTCAGTTTTTATTTGGCATTTTAATGGAATTGTCTGAAAGAGAACGAATTACTCTGTTGATGATGCGAGGATATGGCGATCGTCAAAGATCTTATCGGGAAGTTTGTAATTTTGTTTAAATGACACTTTCCCAGAAAGGAATCCCATAAGTGTTTCAAACAATATCAAAAACTATTGAGCGTTTTGAAATGACAGGGAGTGTACGTAATCGGCCAAAGTCGGGTAGGATACAATCTGCAACAGATGAAGAACATGCACTAGATGTTTTGCAAACATTTTATTGAAGACCCACATACATCGCTCAGAAAAAAGCTGCACAGCAACATGATATGCACCCTATGTCTGTGAGTAAGATTTTGAAAAATTAATAAATACAAACCATTTAAAGTTCATTTAGTCCAACAGTTAAGTGAGGATGATTACGACAGAAGAGTTGAGTTTTGTGAACTTGTGATGCGCAAATGTGATGACAATAGAGATTTTCTGACCAACATACTATTTTCTGATGAGGCAACTTTTTTCCTAAATGGCAATGTTAACACAGGCACAATTGCCGTTACTCGTGGCTAGTGAAAACCCACATTGGGATTACTGAGTCCCATTCACAGCAACCACAAAAACTGAACGTATGGTGTGGAATTTTTAGGTAACAAAATTGTTGGACCCTTTTTCCATCAATGGAAATTTAAATGCCGAACTTTACTACAATATGCTCCAAAATGAAATAATCACAGCTATTCAAATTGCATCAGGAGAATACTTTGATAATGTATGGTTTCAGCAGGATGGTGCTCCACCCCATTATGGGAGACAGGTAAGAGAGTATTTGGATTTAAGGTTTCCTCATAAATGGATTGGCCGAAGAGGAGAAATCGAATGGCCTCCAAGATCTCCGGATTTGTCACCAATCGATTATTTCCTATGGGGTCCTTTAAAATCCAAAGTTTATAGAAGAAAGCCTCATAATTTGGAAGACCTAAGAAACAGGATTATAGAGGAGATTGCTTTTGATAACTGAAGGAAATGTTAGGCAAACTCTGTCGAATCATTTTACACAAGATTGGCTCATTGTCAAACCGTAGAAGGAACACAGTTCGAACAATTGCTTTGACACCAAATGCAGGTAAAACGTTTGTTGTAAGACTTTTCTAATAGCATACATTATTTTTTATTTGTAATAAGAAATCAATAACATAAGTATTTCCATAATTGTACTGTAATAAAAACTGGCAAATTTGTGCTAATAGAACCAGCTTAAAATGAAATTTTTGTTTTATTTAATTGAACATTTAAAAAAAATGCTAAAAATTAGTGTAACACATTTTGTGGCAAGAACCATGTTAAAATTACATTGTTGAACATCAGTAAATTTTCCAATACTAAAAATGCTCTATTTTCTGATAGAATAATTCCCTTGAGATGCGGTTTGTGGCATTCAATTCAGTAAGCTATTACCTTTAAAATTATGTATCACAAGGTATAGGCTTCCATTAAGAATATTCACGATACCCTCGGCAGGAACGTCCCCCGTTGGTGTGACATAACAAAACATTGTTCCAAAAAGTAGATGCCCAATCTCTATCACGATTGTAAGAGGTTTCAAATTTAATATTTAAATTATTAAAGGATATATTTGGGTGTTTCCAGACATAATATACACCCTGTATATATATATATATATATATATATAGTATATATATATATATAGTACGTAATAAATGCCCTAAGCATTACGGGTAACTATGTCACATTAATAAATTAAACCCGAAAAGTAAATTAAATAGGAACCCCATATTAAAACATTTTGGATTGTGTTTATGCACTGTTTGGGATAAGGAATAAGCAGTTTTAAGAGTACATGATTACATTCTGGATTTTTATCACTTTTTTATAGTATTAACAAAAAGCTTAACATACTTTGGAGTTTGCAGATCTGTCACACACGTGCGCACTCCATCATGTATATTAATATTTTTTCTATAAAACATTTCTTTTCAGAAATTATAGGGATCAAAATCAATCACTACTATCTCTATAATATAAATTACACTAACCACATCGCAAATATAATAGCAATTTACTTATCAGTGTTTTAAAACCCAGGAAACATGTAAACCTGTAAGGAATTTAATATTCTCTACTCAGCCTTGGTTGTTATTTATGTGAAGTCAGTCCTCATTCCTTCTCCGGCTGCCCTAGCTGTTTCAGCTCAGCAGTTTCTGATCGATCATGTTAAGGGTATTGGTGTGCATTGCTTGTTTTACTTTAGCTGCTCACTGTTTATTTCGTTGCAAGTACGGCTGCCAAATTCATTTGATGTCGTCAATAACCTGGGACAAGAAACGTTGCTGGGAGACTCTATGTCTTTAAAGGAAAAATTACATTTC